>NW_026267779.1:71992-78759 GCF_000697945.3 Frankliniella occidentalis
CAATTTATAACTATAAGACATTTTTCATCCTCCTCCCCCCCGAAACCTACGAATATTTTTCGCAGTAGGAATTTTTGGTGCATTAATCTGTGTTATACTTTAAATTGTCAACGACGATGACACTTTTTGAGGCAACACACACATGGTGGTTCCAACGACACAAAGCAGCAAACCGAACCATTTTGATTGTTGATGTAACCATGCGAGTGTTGGTACAACGATATTTTGCATGGTTATCCCTCGTCTACTATAGGATAGTTGCTACAAAGTTTCAATTTTTCTGGGTGTGTTCACTTATTACTGCTTAAAAAAATTAATATGTAATTCTCTATGATCGGGTGGCCGTGATGTGACTGGAGTGGTGACTTTGCGGTTCGGCGTTCGAGGTATTCATGCAATACGCAACGCTTGTTTCCGGGTTGTCGGTTGTCGGCATCCTTGGGATGACGCGGGACGGGGACGTGCTGCGGTATTGTGATCCGATCGGATTTGGCCTGAGCGCGGTGCGGGGAAGTGTGCGTGTGCGCGCCCGCTTACTATCAAGGAAAGTTTTCGCCTCTCTTTACTACATAATTGCGTGAAAAAACAGTTACATGGGCGTAAGAAGTACAATATTATGTGACAGTAATTGGTGCAAGTGCTTAGGTTTACACCCCAAATTAAAAATAATATTAAACTAGTGCACACAAGTTGAATGTGTACATTCTGTTTTCGCGCGTCGGAAGCACCTGGGCCCTTTGCACGTTTAACTGCCTGCAGCTAGAAATTGGCCCCCGGCTACGAGTGGACAGCAGCGTGCCGCCGCCGTCGTGCCGCCCGACAGTCCCCGAGCAGCAAGCCTGGAGGCGTGCACGCGCCCCAGTCGCGCCGGACTCGCGGGCAAACCCGGATAAAGCTCTTGTTCTGTCCGCGGGGGTGATCCGGGGTGATCCGAACCCGGGCGGCGGCCGGAGCACTAAGCACCGCCCGGACTCGCGGCGTTAATCTTCATTACGCAACGACCTGCCGTATCATCAGCTCTTATCGGATCATCGGCTGATCCGGGAGCGCCTGATCACCGCTCGGGGCCTTATCTGGAGCCTGATCCAGGCGGTGGGCGGCTGTGCGCTAGGCAGGCCGCCGAGCGGTCCGCGCCGCTGATACCGTCGTCAGGGGGAGAGATCGGCAGGCTGGTGGCCGTAACACATGTGTGTGAGAGTGCGAATGCGTTAGAAATGCCGGTGGCTGGGAATATATCACTTCTGCACTATAAACCCAACTGTGTACATAGTACACTCTTCCTTGTGTGATCTTAAAGATGGTACACACTTATTATTATGTACGCACTACATAGTGTATCGCTATTGCAAGTACTTACACAATTTCAAGTGTGTGCCGTGCATTTACACACTTCGTTGTGTTTGCTTTCGAGTACACACAAGGAAGAGTTATGTTCACGGTTGGGTTTACAGTGCGCTTTTTGTGCTCATTAACTTCTGACGAGAGGTTATTGCGGAAATACAGTGTGGGTGTTTGAACAGTAAGCAGTACTTCGTTCCAGTTACTGTACCGCATGGCCACATATGGCCCCCTGCGAGTATGCAACCCGTTTGCACGCCTGCATCGGATACAGCATCACCAGATAAACGTACGACTTAGGAACACCCATCCTGTATTTGACGACCGTGTTTATGTTTTGTTTCTGTTGTTTTTGTCCTTTCTCTTTGGACGTCAGGGACGGTGCACGGCGCGCATGCCGCTTGCGGAGCGCCGTATGCTGCGTCTTTATCGGCGAGGCGTGGCCTGGCGTGGCGCGCGGAGGTACTCAGAGTGTGTGTGTGGTCCTGACCTGGGACCGCGGGGCACCCGGCCCCTCTGCGCCCCGCCCCGCCGCGCCCCGGGTGCTGCATTGGTGCAGATGTAGGCCCTGCTGGGTAGCGTGGCGAGGCGGGGCGTGTCGATGGCCGCGGCGGGATAAGGCGAGGCGAGCGCGCCGGAGATCCGCTGCCCAAATAACCTGCAGCCTCGCTGCGTGTGAACAGTGCAGGGCTGCGCTCGGTGCGCGCACAGCTGCCCCTCCGGGGCGGCGCCGGGGCGCACGTCGCGTCCGGTGTAGGCCTCATGGCTAACGCCTGGCTAGCGCCTGGCTAACAGAGTGCTCATGTCGCGAGCCGCTATACGCACAGCGCCTCGCCTAATGCAGCCTCTTAGCGCCTCGTACAGGTCTGCAGTGATGGATGCACCCCACATACCTGATGCACGCCCCGGAGGCCGCGCCACGCCCGCCTGTGCCGTTGCACGCCCCGAGCCGCCGCCCGGTGACCCGAGTCCATGTTAGCTAAGGTGCGTTCCTTATTAAATGTTATCTGCTCCCTTACGTGAATAGAGATCCATAGGAGGACTCTGATAACAGTGCGTGGCCTACGACGTGCGCTCATCCAATGCAAGGGTGACTGTAAAACTAAAATGTTATACGACTCGTACAACCTTTTAGTATTCCGTATTCAGTTTAAACTGCAAGACTTTAGTTTTCGAGTTCAACCGTAGATCCTGCAATAGTTCGCTCGACAGTTTCACCGCGTTGTTGAAAGAGTATAGAACACTCGTGGCCCTTACGCGCTGAGAACATGTGAGACATGTCTAAAAACGCATTCTTCAGACCGTGTCCTACTGTTGAATCTTTAAAGAGGAACGGCTGTGAAGGTCCGGTAGGTGGTCTCCGGCCTCTCTCCTGCAGCGGAGCCCCGCGGGTCACGACCTCCATAGCCGTGCGTTATGGTGCCGCTGGAGGGGGACACGTGAATTAGGGCCCCGTTGCCGTTGCACTGTGGGCCATCTCTCAGAAGCTACCTGGCGCTATAAACAAACCCCGCGGGGCTTTTTCTATCTTTTTTTTTCGATCACTCTGGAATAGGACTGTGGAGAGGCGATCGGCTTTACAAACATGCAACGGGAAGACTTTCGTATATTTTTCCAAATAACGCGTTTCATGACGTATCCGATTAATTTTGACGTTCAAATAAATCCCGCGACGGATTAATTTCTATTTTATTTATGTTTTTCTTTTTTCCCCCCATCTGTTGCGGCGACCACAACCGACCGATGAAGGAGGGGGCCTCGTCGACCTGACAGCACGCGCGGCCCAGACTGCGGCGTTCACCTTGCGGCTGCCGCGGCGGCCTATCGGAGGGGAGGGAGAGGGGGAGGGCATCCGTCCCATGGAATTTGTGGAAACTGTCGAAAACGACACCGCGGGGCGTGGCGAGGCGTGGCGCGACGCGGCGAGGCGCCGAGGGGGCCCCTCCCACTGCATGTTTGGCGCCGACCTGGAGTGTTTTCTCTCGGTTCGTTTTGACGGGCCGGTGACAGCGGGCACGTGCTTTACGTAAGGGTGGGCGTTCGACTCCCCGGGGGGCGTGCGGGCTGCACGCCTCGCCCCGCCCCACCTCGCCCCACCCCACCGGCGGATATTAATTGGAGTGAGCTGCGCCGATAACCACGGAGCCCCGGCCGGGCTAGGCTCGCTGGGGTCCAATTCATTTCTCACATCGACAACAGCGAAAAAAAGAAAAAGGGGAAAAAAAAGATTGAGTCTATATCGTTGACTTTCATCTTTTTGCTTGAGCGGGCTGCTTCTTCCATAAACGGTTCCCGCCGAAATATACTCTTTCTCCCTGTCAGTTGCGCAACGAACGGCACTGGATGCAGGACCCACACGGCTCCGCAAGGCTCGACCGGAAGCGCACTAATGAGAGGGCTAACGAGCCGGGGCCGCTCATCGGCAATACTGTTCTCCGGCGTGTGCAACAAAGGCAGTAGCAGTTCCCGAGATAAAAGCGATCTGCGCCTCGGTGTCACAGCAGACTGCTGTTTGAAGGGGATGAGGCAAGAGGGGAGGAATACCGAATCTGCCCCGTAAACGAAAAACTGAGTATCCTCGTCAACGAGAAACTGAGCATCCTATTCCCCAAAATTCGAAAACGGTTTTGCTTATCGTTGCTAATACTATAGTCTAGTGCGGCTCAGCTGTCGACGGCCTGACAGGTGTGTGTACGCGCGTTTCGGGTGCGCAAAAGATAGTCACGGATTACGTTGGTCCTGTGTCGGTGTAGTACGTAAGCGCTCCACCGGAGACACCGACTATCCTCCTTTTCCAGAATATTGAGGACGCCGACGACGAGGAGCACGGTGGGGCTCCAGCGGGAATGTGTGTCCCCGGAAGAGGAGTTCGTTCTTTTTCGCATCGCTCGCTGCTGTACTTTTTCTCTCTTGCCGCTCCACATCAAGCGCGCGGCAGGCGACGCGAAAAGCGCAGGGCATTGTGTAAGGTTAGCAAAAGTCATAACGCGACACACACACTACTCTTCCACTCCCTGTTTTGTGGTTTTATGTGTTGTGTGACGTGGTGGTGGGGCCGAGAGCGAATGGCACAGGATGAGAATGAGATTAATCGACCGTCTTAAGGTGCCAGGCTCGCGTCCGGCTCGCGGATAGCTCACTGAACTGTAGATGAAACTGTAAAGGGACGAAACTTACGTCCCAGTAAATAATGTTATCTGACACGACTGAGCTTGCACCGACGTCGTCTGAAGAGCAGAAAAACATACCGTTCTTTTTCGTTAGTTACATCTTTACGTTGTGTCATAAAATTTCCGAATGAAACAAAAAACTAATCTCCACTTTTGCTATGCTTATTTCGAGCCACCTGATTCAGCAACTCCTACGCTTTCCTTCACATCGGAGGTAAGACGACACCCGTCGCCCGACGGCTTCCATCGTGTTGTGCCCGATGTCGGCCCGGTGCAGCAACAAGCAGGGCTAGGAGCGCGTTTCGAGATATCGTGCCAGCGGATCGACCCTTGTCTCGCTATGACGTTTGGTATCGGATAGGTGTTCCCCCGACGTCCCTCTCCCTTCCCCTTGACCGGCCCCCTTCGCCTGCTTTTGATATATACATCCTCTGCAGTCGGGACCCACTTCTTAGTTCGCTACGAAATTCATGGGTATAGTCTTTCGCGTGGCATGGAGGGCGTAGGCGGGGAAGGAGTGGGGGGGAGTGAAGAAAGGGCGAGGAGAGTGTTTTGAAGGGCCGCGCGCTCCGCTTGAAAATAAACCTCCTTCCTGAGGACGGCCGGGCAGATAGAGCACCACAACGGGCGGGTGATGGATGTTGTGGAGGAGGCCGCGAAGACCGCCAAGTCGCGCCCCGAGACCGGCCCAGCCGCTGCACCAGGCGTGGCGGCTGAGTTACGGCGCGCCAGAACAAAACTGCACCGAGAGAAAAAGGTACAAACATATTACTTACAATGCCCGGATTAATATGTTCTTCGGGAAATAAGAGGAGTGATTGAGTGCGCCCACGCACCTCCTGTTTCTTCACCAAGTTAGGTGCTGTGCTAACCGAAAATGGCCCATCCCGAAAAACAACACGTGCGCAGAAATGCAAGAAAATATGCACCGCAAATAGAAAAAAAATGCAACAAATGAAGGCTAATCGTACACGAGTTTCCCCTCTTCCCCTTTTGACGAGGACTCGGCCTACTCCACTCAGGCCGTGCCGGGCCCCGGCTCCTCAGACCATCACTATGATCACGCTCGCGAGGGGGAGGCGCGCTGCTCGTTAGCCATCGATACGGCATCGATACGCCGCTATCTGTAATAATTAGTTGTGAGGCATGATACAAGTATTTCATTACCCCGCGAAAAACGCAATATTTGTAGAAAAGTGCACGCCTAACGCAAAGATGATATTAAGAGGAAAATACTCGTCATGAAACCATGGTAGATAAAACCCATGTTCAAATTTTGCTGAAATCTGCAACAATATCGAACATGCGTCAGAACAATACACTTTTTTTTCGCAATGTACACTTTACACGACCCAAAAATGACTTTTTTAAAAAATAAACGTGCACCATTCTTTCGGGCTTTGATTTGCGTCCATTGTTTTCTTAACTAGAGCGTTGTATATGCATGGACGGGGATCTCGAACGGTTAAGTTGGGGAAGGTTAGTCCGCGCGGGAGAGACGGACCGGACGGACGCAGACACTGATTGGCCGGGAGTGCCCCTCAGTGGTCCGAGTAATTAATTGGTGACTGTTTCGCGGTGCTGCTGCGTCCTGCCCCGCCCCGCCGCTGGAGTGGGCACGGGGAGGAGGGGGGGGGGGGGTCCCGCGCCGCTCGGGCCGCTCCAGCCGGCGGGCTCCAGTCCTCCAGTCGCTCGCCGACGCCCCTCCCGAGCACACCGACCGCTCCCGTCCGCGCCGACTCCCCCTCGCTGCTCCGCCCGCGTCGTCGAGCACGACGCGCCGAGCCGCGCGTGTCGTCCGCAACATCGCGCCCGCCCCGACGCCGCGTCCGCTTGGATACGCCGACAGTGAAATAGTGACACGTTGTTCAGTGTGAAGTGGTCAAGTGTTTGGAGTACCGCCTGCCGGAGTGTATCCTCGCGCCCCTCGGCCCCCCGGTCCACAGGTATGAGTAACGATATCAAAAACTCTCGTGTGTCTCAGGAGGCCGTAAAACGAAGGCCTATTAAGATTGATTGTTTGGGTGCCGTTTGCCGCTGAATCGCACAGGATACGGGAGGGGAAGTACAGTTCGAGACGTTTGCTGGGGCGCCCCAAACAAGACCGATAATACAGAAGAAAGTATCGCGTTGCGCGCGGTGCGGTGCGTATACGCGCGCGTCATTATGTCAATAACTGTACCAGAGGCTCCCGCCGCCGGCACGCTGCACGTGACTACCTAGCATAGAAACTTTTTTATATTTTTTTCGTCAGTGAAA
>NW_026267779.1:78809-79596 GCF_000697945.3 Frankliniella occidentalis
CACACACACACACACACACACACACACCATCCTACATTCCGGATAGACCAGCTGAGCTTCGACCCCGAAACCGAGTTATGGCCTGTATGGCCACCCATCCCGGCTCGTCCGCCTGCACCAAGAAACACACACATGAACACACGAACACACACACAAACACACACACACCAGCCCTGACGTTGCAGCGACCCAATAGCACAACACGCCTTGCAGCGAGCCGAATTTTACTTCGCCAAGGAGATAGAATCTCATAAAAACCTGTTCGCTCGCACTCTCTCCCTCCCTCCTCTTCCTTGCTGCCTTCCTTTCCTTCCTTTCCTCTGGCGTCGTAGGAAAAAGAAGTTAAAAGATTTTGCGGGTACATTTCGTTAAGGAATTTGCAGTAAGCAGGAGTTCATCGGGTCACGTTTAGTGGTTTAGTGATTATCCTCTCAGTTGCTTTTTTTGTTAAACGTTGTAACATAAGGGCGGGGGTGTGTAATGAGGGGGGAAAGGCAGTAGTAAGAGAATTCATTGCAACTGAAAAGGGCGGAGAGACGTGCAAAATGGGGTGAGGTGATGAGGGCAGCGGAGGTGACGCAATAATGGCTTCCGCTTGACGCCCGCCGCGCCCCGCCCCGCCCCGCCCCAGTGGGGCAGTGGGAGCAAGGCGTGGAGTACCTCTCGGTGCTCGCGAGGCCCCGGAAAAGGGGGGGCCTCCCAAAGTGAAACAATACGGCCGGCCCGTAAATGACAGCAAGTTGACGCCATTGTTAGGTTGGGCGCCACCTTGCTGCTTCACCCCCAG
>NW_026267780.1:0-536 GCF_000697945.3 Frankliniella occidentalis
CCAAAACCCCTAGCTCAGAAACGAGTTGCGAAATTGACAAAATCAATAGTGTCCATAGGGTTTTGAGGGCCGCTGAACTCATTTCTGACCTCCAACTTGGCGTGACAGGTGCGGAACTAGGTTCAAAAAGGGGGGGGGGGAACCAAAATATGTGTCAAATCAAACGAAAAAACGTTTCCGGGGGTTTCCAGAATAGCTAAACTCATTTCTGGCTGCAGATTTAACGTAACAGTGGCGGAACTAGTATCAAAACCAAAGGAGGAGGGGTGACCAAAAAAGTATCCAATTCACCAAGAATATTTTTCCATGGGTTCTGAGGAACGTTGAACTCTTTGCTGGCCTCAAAACTGGCGTTTTTACAGTCGCGCTACAATTTTTCCTTGGCACACAAGTCTTTTAAATACAAAATAAAGAAGTCAAGCTGCGCGCGCTCCTTCTGGTGTCACACTGCCGAGCCGCTCGGCCACATCTTTAAATTGTTGTCAGAGGAAGGATAGCGGGTAGTAGCGGCTAAACTCATCACAGTCGTGTAGAGG
>NW_026267780.1:2890-4344 GCF_000697945.3 Frankliniella occidentalis
TAGCACGTGACTAGCACGTGACCTACCCCATGTGACCGCTCTTCCTTGTTCCCGCTGTTGTCAAGATGTCGCGCCGAAACAGAAAAAAAAACGAAGATGAGTATATGGATAGGGAAACCTTTAGGTTAGAAGTTGATCTGATCAAGCTGGCTGGAAAATATCCGTGCTTGTACCGAAAGTCAAACAAGGACTACAAGAACAAGCTCCTGAAGGACCAGAAGTGGAAGGGTGTAGGGCAGGCCCTTAACCAAGACCGTAAGTAAACCATTTACCTTGAGTTTTTCCTCGTACCCCAGGACCGGGACCCGGTCCCATCCAATCGAGGCAGTCTTGCGAAAGACCCGGTGGATTTGGAGGGGAAGGTGGAGCGCTTTGCTTAAGTTATTGCTCGTACACTTTGGCCAAGTGCACATGAATTCCATCGTTCTCAAGTGGCACGCTCAGAGTAAAATGCCCCACCCTGGTAGCACGAATCGTTCTAGCAATGTTCGCTATGAACGTTCAGCCCAGAGAGAAAATGTTTCTGACAACATCGTTTCGACATCGTTTTTCAAGTCGTTACGACTTAAAAATGGTCCTGAAATCGACGGAATTTCGACAGCTGATGTCGTTTTGACATTTTACTGTCGAAAAGCACTCGATTTCAGGACCACTTTTAAGTCGTTACGACGTGAAAAACGATGTCGAAACGATGTCGTTGAAAAATTTCTCACTGGGAGCAAAACTAAAAAACGTGATGGGATTGTTCTTGGAAGGATTGGTGCTACAAGTGGCTTGTGCTGCAACGGGTTTTATGACGATTTCTAACATGTGGTTACAGCTGCAGTGTGCCGAGCAACTTGCATGCGCATTTGGAAGACGTACAAACAGAGCGTGGAACGCGCAGCGGGGAGGAGCGGGTACGGGCTCGCGGACCTGCCGTCGCCGTACGTGTACGCGCCGTACCTGGCGTACCTTGGCGATCAGAGCGACGAGCCAGAGGATACAGAAAGCTCCGCCTCGTGGGCCGTCGACGACGACGCTGCCACCGTGTCCGCAGAGTCATCGATAGGAGTGAGTATGACCAAACCTAATCGCGAGATTAGTCTTAAACACGGCCAGTTCTCGCTAAGGCCACGGTGTTAACAGATGTTATCTCTTATGTCGTAGCTGAAAATGTATTGTTTATCCAAGTTGAGAATCTGGAATGTACTTGTTTCAGGAGGGAGACCGCACTCTCTGCGAGGCGCTCTCGTTGCCGCTCGTCTATAGGGAAGAAGATGAGGGCGTCATGTACGAGGTTCCAGAGGAACCAGAGGCAACCGTCAACCAGCACGTGATGGTGCTCCCCCCACCGGCGCCATCCCCGGAATCGGTAAGCATGCGAGGCATCAGTATTTCATCAGGGGGAGGGGTGCAGGCAGGCAGTACAGGACGGAAATATGTAGCAACACGACCTGCTTCGTCCTCCAGGC
>NW_026267780.1:4408-4774 GCF_000697945.3 Frankliniella occidentalis
GGCTGATTCCCGCAGTGCAGGACGCTGCCGTAGGCAGGGCTCAGAGGGTTGTTGTCGCAGACCAGCTGGCACGCGGGCTACCCAGCTCTTCGACTGGTGCACCCGCGCAGAGGCCCATGACCTTCACCTTGGTGCGTCCGGCAGCTCCAGGGACCTCCAGCTGCTCGACTGCTACAGCGACGGGCGGACCGAAGATCTTAACCTTGGTGCGTCCGGCAGCTCCAGGGAAGTCCAGCTGCTCGACTGCTACAGCGACGGGCGGAGCGAAGACCCTCACCTTGGTGCGTCTGGCAGCTCCAGGGAAATCATCCAGCTGCGCGTCTGCTGCAGCAGCGGGCAGACCGCCCGTCACCGTGGTGCCCCAGG
>NW_026267780.1:5106-6138 GCF_000697945.3 Frankliniella occidentalis
GCTGCAGCAGCGGGCAGACCGCCCGTCACCGTGGTGCCCCAGGCTGCAGCAGCGGGCAGACCGCCCGTCACCGTGGTGCCCCAGGCTGCAGCAGCGGGCAGACCGCCCGTCACCGTGGTGCCCCAGGCCGCTCCAGGCGCATCCAGCTGCTCGAGTCAACCGGTGCGGGGTTACCGATTCACATTCGTCGAGCGCGTCCTGCCAGACGCCCCGGCGTCGCCAGAACAGTCCGAGGAGCAAGGAAGTGTGGATTTCCTGGACCCCTCTTTGTTCGCTGACGACGGCCGCCGGGACGTACAACCCGTACGTGAAGAGGTTGACGCCCCTCCTGCTCCTGCCCCGCCCGTGCAAGGAGCGCAAGCTGCTGCCCCTGCCCGGCCTCCGCAAGGAGCGCAAGGAGCGCAAGCCGCCGATGATCTGCCTGTACGTCAGCAAGTTCAGCTCGGGAGGGGGCAAGCCGGGCGTGCGCAGCGTGCGCGCGGGGGGCGTGCGCCGCGTGCGCGGGTCGCCAACCGTTTGTTTGTTGACCGGGCCGCGTACCGGCAGACCATGCCGGCGCAGGCCCGCCAGGATGCCGACGCAGATGAGCCCGCCGCGGGTGAAGCGGCTCTCCCACCTCCACCCCGCCACCCAGCGGTCGTGTGCCAGGGCCTGATCGCGGCCGAGCCGTCCCTCGCCGCGGTCGGGGTCCACATAACCAAGAGCTGGCCGACCGAGTGGACGCGGCCCTCCTGGCGGAGCTCGAGCGGCCACCGCGCCAGCTCACCCCCAACGAGCGGTACTGTGCCTACCTCGTCAACCTCCTTGACCAGTACCCTGCACAAGTTGCCCTCAAGCTACACCAGGAGATCAGCACCCTTCTTTGGCAGCGGGGGCCAGAGCTCGTCAGGGAACAACAGTAGGAGGGGGAGGAGGAAGAGGAGGAGGCGGAGGAAAATTAAGACTAATTTGATTCTAAGTGATTCTGATTTATCTGTGATTTATTTATATGTGCTATAAGCTTCTACTTAAATGTATTTTTTTTTCATGTGC
>NW_026267780.1:11181-11462 GCF_000697945.3 Frankliniella occidentalis
CGATACATTTTCGACATGCTATGTCGGAAAGATATCGTATCGATATTTCATCAGACTGCTAAGGGGGTACCCTGGAGAGACTTGCCCGGACACCCGGGTCTGAACGCTCCCACCGGCTACCGTTCGGGTGCCGTGTGGGTGCCGTCCGGGTGCCGTCCGGGGCCCGACCGGAGTGAGCGTTGTCTGGGGTATCCTTATCGACACCTCAAACGACACATCGTGGCATCGAAATGATATCGTGCCTTCTAAACCCAATTATTCTGCGCCGTGGTTTTTTTCTG
>NW_026267780.1:11512-13228 GCF_000697945.3 Frankliniella occidentalis
CTGGCCCCAAGAAAAAGTCTGTTAGATTCTCCCGAGTTTCCTCGGCGTCGTCTTGGTCAAGGAGTGCAACGGCGTCCTCGTTTTCCTGCTCGAACGTCTCCCGAGGCATCTCAGGCAACTCGGGGATATCACGACGAGGACGCACATACCACCGCTGGTGGGGAGGTAGGTTTTCTTCATTAAGCACCAGCATGTTGTGGAGCACAACACACGCTTTTATAATAGCTTTCGCTGTTCGTCTGGAGGCGATGAAGGGCCTCCTCAAGATCCTCCAGCGAGCAGTCATGATCCCAAACGCGTTTTCGATTGTCCTTCTAGCTCTTGACAGCCTGGAAACGAGGGGTATGAAAGAGCTTATTGGTGCGGGAATAAAGGTATTGCAAACCCAGGGGAAATTAGTAAGAGGGAAATAGTAGGTCGTACACCTGCACGCGAAATAGTGTGAAATGGAAGCGAGAAATATGAGGCGAAATAATGGTCGACCGAAATTACCCGAATTTTCGCAAAATAATCGAAATAGTTCAGAAATACAGGGTGGGTGATCCGCGCCGTCCTTTTTAAATGCTTATACTGTACCGGATTCACGCGTGCGGGCGGGCTTGCCTACCGTCGATCGCCATGGCGCCTTACGGCGCCGTGCGAGTATGCAACCCGTCCGCACGTAAGAATCCGGTACAGTATAAGCATTTTAAAAAGACGGCGCGGATCACCCACCCTGTACCACGAAATGGGGGTCGTTCGCGGATTCGCGAGAGTAAGTCGCGATGCGCGGGTCCTTCCGCGGGGGTGTTTCGCGGTCCGTGGATTCCCTCTCTCGTTGCGAACTTACCGATAATTGAAGATCACCTTTTCATCGGGCAGGAATTCACCCTCAAAGGGCTTCATCATGTGTTTCCCCAGTGGGTAGGCGTCATCACCCACTAGCATGTGAGGGGTTGCCGTCAGCCCACCAGGAAGGAGCCTTGGCGGGGGGATGGGCAGCCTCCCATTCTCCATGGCCCTTGCAAGAGAGCACTCCCTCCACACACCAGCATCGTGGCGCGAGCCCCGTGCACCGATGTCCACATAGGTGAATTTGTACTGGGAGTCGCAGATGCCGAGGAGCGCCATGCTGAAGGACTTCTTGTAATTGAAGTACTCGGTGCCTTGGTTCGCAAAGTTCTGCAGGCAAATGAAACAGCTTTCCGTAGAATAACGCAGTATCGTCTGTAAAGGCAATACACCGCAGTGTTGCGGGTTTGCCTACCCGATCTGCCCGTAAGGCGCCATAGCCCCCTTGGGTATGCAAACCCGCAACATTATTAGCCTTTACAGTCGGTACATCGTGTACCGGGTGTAACTGAGAATGCGCAGCAGTGTTGCGGGATTGCATACCCGCCAGGGCTGCAGGGGCCATGGCGCCTTACGGGCTAACTGGGTAGGCAAACCCGCAACACTGTTGCGCATTCTCAGTTACACCCGGTACGCAGCACGTTCGCGGGGTCCGTCGAGATGTCAGCGTGTCACTTGACTCTCTCTGCGCCTTTTCGTGTCAGGTGCTCGAGGTGCTACTTCGTACCCCAGACAACGCTCACTCCGGTCGGGCCCCGGGCACGATATCGAAACGATAACGTTCCGATATCTCGTTGCCGCACGGCCAGGTAAGTCCCGGTAGTGAGTTTAACTTGTCTTAACGACTGTGTAAGGTAGGTATAGGGGGTAGATAGTCTTTGTTGA
>NW_026267780.1:18008-18343 GCF_000697945.3 Frankliniella occidentalis
CGAGGAGCGCCATGCTGAAGGACTTCTTGTAATTGAAGTACTCGGTGCCTTGGTTCGCAAAGTTCTGCAGGCAAATGAAACAGCTTTCCGTAGAATAACGCAGTATCGTCTGTAAAGGCAATACACCGCAGTGTTGCGGGTTTGCCTACCCGATCTGCCCGTAAGGCGCCATAGCCCCCTTGGGTATGCAAACCCGCAACATTATTAGCCTTTACAGTCGGTACATCGTGTACCGGGTGTAACTGAGAATGCGCAGCAGTGTTGCGGGATTGCATACCCGCCAGGGCTGCAGGGGCCATGGCGCCTTACGGGCTAACTGGGTAGGCAAACCCGCA
>NW_026267780.1:23128-23451 GCF_000697945.3 Frankliniella occidentalis
ACAGACACACACGAGGTCGTTTGCATAAGCCCGCTGGATAGCTTTTTCAAAGCAGAAGGGCGGGCTAAAAACACGGCACGCACCCTCTGTATGCAGAGTACTCGTTGTGAGGCACTGCGAGTGCGACTTACTTGGACTATGCAATGTTTCCCATCGATTGCCCCGATGCAGTTCGGGAACTGCCAGTCACTCCAGAACCCCTCCCTGATGGCAGCCAACCGCTCTTCGGTCAGCTCAGGAAATTGCTCAGGGTACAGCTCCCTCCACAGTATATAGCAAGTGTCCCGAATGACCAGCGACACCGTTGGTGCAGGCACGGTGAA
>NW_026267780.1:24476-25913 GCF_000697945.3 Frankliniella occidentalis
ACTGGGAATCAAGTATTTCGGGAATCATGTGTACATATCAAAAGGGAGTTATTGCCCCCTCGCTCACGACGAGGGTCGCGGCGTCCTTCTTCACGCTGGTCCAGGAGGCGTGCGGGACCGGATGTCAGAGTGCAAACAATATGGCTAGTCGCGGTCGCGGGGTCGGCCGAGCGCGAAGCACGCGCTGGCGTCCTGGCCGCCTAGAAGCTACTCGAAGTGCATGATCCTCCACAACGCCACACGCCACACCTTTCCGCTTCTCGCTCCTAGGTGGCCAAGACGCGACGGGGCGCGCCGCGCACGGTCCATCATAGTGCCAAAATGATTGGTGAGCGGACACGATCAGCACCAAACGGGATCGATGGGACAGCGGGAAGGCGTGTCTTTGTAGAGGATGGCGCACTTCGGTACCTTCTAGGCGACCAGGACGCGAGCACGCGGGTCGCGCATGGTCGAGCGAAGGGGCCAAATGGTCGGATAGTGGATACGAATCGTTTGGTTCCTGAACGGGGTCGATAGGGCAGCGGCAAGGCATGGCGTTGAAGAGGATAGGGCACTTGATGGGGCTTCTAGGCGGCCAGGATACGGGTGCGCGCGCCGCGCACGGGCTATCAGTGTGTCAATAAAGTCGGATAGGGTGTTCGAAGCGATTGGCACCCAAACGAGATCGATGAGGCGGCGGAAAGGTGTGGCGTTGTGGAGGATCATGCACTTCGAGTAGCTTCTAGGTGGCCAGGACGCCAGCGCGTGCTTCGCGCTCGGTCGACCCCCGCGACTAGCCATATTGTTTGCACTCTGCCATCCGGTCCCGCGCGCCTCCTGGACCAGCGTGAAGAAGGACGCCGCGACCCTCGTCGTGGGCAACTCGAGGGAGGCGGCCCAGGACTGGACGGCGTGGTGCACCCGAGGGTGCACCACCACCAAACACATCCTGGACTTCCCCGACCCCCACGAGAAGCGCAACGACCGCAAGAAGGCACGGCGAGCGGCGAGGGACGCTCAGCGAGAGGGGCTGCGAGGGACGGCGGCGTATACCTTCAATCCGCAACGCATTTACGCCACATTTTCGCAAAATAATATAACAAGAACACTTACCACCATCCTGAAGGAACGGATCTTCTTCATTTTCATTTCTAAGTCGACGAAGAGCCAACGCCCGCAGCAAAGCTCGCTGGATTACCATTTTACTACTGTCCACTTGCCGAGAACAAACACCTGTTGCAGCTTGTCAGAACTCGAGCTTCGATCCACGGCCGCCACGGCTTTGAGCGCTCTATCCCATCGCGTCAATAGTACCCCCCCCTCCCGTCCTTATTTATCCGGTACAAACCTTTTAATAAACGGGAACAGCTTCAGAAATCGTTTTTAGCCCGCCCTTCTGCTTTGAAAAAGCTATCCAGCGGGCTTATGCAAACGACCTCGTGTCTGTCTGTCTGT
>NW_026267780.1:29818-30264 GCF_000697945.3 Frankliniella occidentalis
CGTTAAACATTTCCACCGTCATCCTGAAATGCTTAAAGAACTCCTCCGGATCCTCCTCCAGCATGGTGCGGACAGTTGTCCTCCAAGCACCGTTTCGGAGGCGTTGTCTCCACAACGGCCGTCGAAAATAACGTCGAGGAGCACGTCGAAGTCTTTGCCGAAGCAACAGCCTATGCCGCATCAGCCACCGCAGCCGCAGGTCACCTGCCCCCAGAGAGCTCTCATGAATCACACAGCCAAATCAAACCATCAGCACTTACTCACGACCGAGGGGGCAATAACTCCGGGAATCATGTGTACACCTGCCTGGGAATCATCAGGAAAAAAATTAACAGAAATCAACAGAAATGGCTAAAACTAAGCGGGAAACTAGTGGAACTGATACAAATTAGTCGAAATAAGCGTTTCTGCCACTAGAAAACTCGAGAAAAACTAAGGAATGAATA
>NW_026267780.1:35260-35607 GCF_000697945.3 Frankliniella occidentalis
CCCGGCCCCTGCCGAACGGAGTTGCCGGCGCAGCGAAGCGAAGCTGGCAACTTCGTTTGGCGGAAGGGCGGGCCTGCTTGTTCGCGTTTAAATTGACGTTTCTTTCCGCGGCCTACATGCACGGATACTGCGCAGGCGCAGATGAGACTGTCCCTGGTCTGACCGCTGTCTGACCGACGCAGGTAGAACGCACCCAAAACAAATGACTGGGGTGAGTCTTCATTTTCAGTCTTCACGAGACTAAATCCACCTTCAGTTTTATTTGAAGTAAATTCTGCGCCACCAGTCCAAGACCCATCAGCCCTGAGTTGTGGCTCTGGAAAGGAAAATAGAGTGTGTGGTGCAGC
>NW_026267781.1:0-373 GCF_000697945.3 Frankliniella occidentalis
AGTCGAACGAACACAGGGGACGCAGTTTCAGCAGGGGGGGGGGGGGGGGCGCTGAGGTTGTGAAGGGACAAACGGACAAATAGGGGCTAATGTGCACTCCACAGTGCATCATGGGATGGGGTGGGGCCGGCAGGGGAGGACAGCGGGGGCGAGGCAACACACGAGGGGCGGGTGAATAGAGAGTTGTGCAGGGCGCGGTCATAAGCGAGTGAAACGTGCAGGGGGATGGGGGTAGGGGAGGAGAGGAGAGGGGGCCGTTACAATTCGACTTGTACCTAGCACTGGCCTTTGCTTCCTGGCGGCTGTCCAAAGAACGACAGCCAAAATAACAATTGTGACATTGCTACCGGTCGGGCTGAGGAGGGGGCGGAAG
>NW_026267781.1:5202-5523 GCF_000697945.3 Frankliniella occidentalis
GGCACGGCAAGGCACAGGGCGCGAAGAATCGCTGCTAAAACTTTCCCGTGCGGAGTGACTTACTTCACCACGGCCGGGGAGAGATGCATGGGCCGGGGCGGGGGGCGGCCAGACGCGGCGCTACCGTCGTCACCAAACGACCCCCTCCTCCCCTCCCCCAGCAATCAGGACACGACGCACTCCCAGAGACACGCGTGATGACGGCACAACTCTCCGTGAGCAGGACCCCGTTTGATTGAAAGTCAGGTATCCAGCCAAATTCACGTCGCCTATATGCGAGGCTATCCTATCTTGAATCCTATTAGCTTGGGGGGTGGTGCA
>NW_026267781.1:7226-7937 GCF_000697945.3 Frankliniella occidentalis
TGTCCACACCATGTCGGGCGGGTGGCGTGCCTCTCAGAGTGAGCCGCCTTTGTGGCACCCGCGCTGACAACAACACCGGCCTTCGCACTTGTTTCATTCCCTTTCTTTCCTCCGCACGGCACGGCGACGCCTGTTCAGAAGCGCGCCCAACTGCATCACCGCAGAGCATGGCGCCTATAACCGCGCCTCGGGACGCGGACGACACAATGACGAGAATAGAAAAGCGCGTAATTTTTTTCCCCGTCGCCCGCCGTACTGTGCGCGCACCACCTGCCTGCCCGGGATAGACGATACTCCAAGCGTGATGGTCGCGCCGGGGCAAGAAGCGGGCGGTATAGAGATAGAACCCGTAAGGTGAGGATAGAAACAAACGCCCATTGTCTCGTGCATCGGCCGCACCTCATCCTCCAGGCCACCACGCCGCACCCCGCCACTCACTCCGAGCCCCGCCGCGCCCCGCCGCGCCGCACCGCGCCACACCAAGCCACACCGCGCCACGCCCCAAAGCAACCGCAGGGAAGGCTTGTCAAACACACACGTCTTTCCCGCCATCGCACTGAGCCGACTTAGAGCAGCGACACTGCCATCAAACAAGGAGACGCAAGGGAAAGAGAACAGAGGACAGAGGGAAAATGCAATTACAAAATCCCCAGTAGTAAAACTCTACCAACCACAGATAAAAATGCAAATACGTACACGGCAAAAATATCT
>NW_026267781.1:8342-8644 GCF_000697945.3 Frankliniella occidentalis
CGGCTGGCCTTGGGGTGGACAGCAGGAGAGCAATGGGACATCGTGCGGCGAGCTTCCCATAACGCGACGCGGAGAGTGAGGGAGAGAAAGGGAGATAGAGACACGATTACATGTCGAATAAAAGTCGGTCTATGCCGAACGTAAACACTTAGCAAAAAGAAAATCCCACTTGAATTATTGACCTTTTGATTATTTAAGGTATCTGCGATATTTCGGGCAGAGTGTATCGTCGAGCCGACAACATCGCGCGCGACCCGCCCAGGGTGGTGAGTGTGTGTCGCGCCGGGTACACCGCCGGGTAC
>NW_026267781.1:8694-9108 GCF_000697945.3 Frankliniella occidentalis
ACGACCCCCTCTCGCCCCTCACCCACTCCATAGCCGGCCGGGCGGCACAACTCGGCATGCATGAGCGGCTGGGACTTTTCAATCGGGTTGTCGGTAAGCCAAGCGCCCAGCTTGTTTTTGAGGAGAGAGAGAGAGAGAGAGAGAGAGAGAGAGAGAGAGAGGGAGAGAGAGAGGGAGAGAGAGAGGGAGGGGAGGGGATTGCATCAGAGACCTGTGTCTCCCTGGGAGAGCGTTCAGGTCCAACACCCGAGTTCAATGCTAGCTTTGTCTCGACGAGAGAAGGGAGCGAGAGAGCGGCTGGGGGGAAGCCAGAGAGAGGGAGGGAGGGAGACGGAGACAAACTTGTCCATTCACTCGAAAGCAGCCAATAGTGTGTTAGTGGCTCCCGGTATGTAAGCGAAGCGAACGGGGTCG
>NW_026267781.1:10315-11170 GCF_000697945.3 Frankliniella occidentalis
CGCGGCGCGCTTCACGCCATGGATGAGTTGAGCGGGGCGGGGCGGGGCGGGGCGGGGCGGACAGGGCCGTCTCTGCAAATATTTTGACTGGTCTCGCATTTCGAGGAGTGGCTTCAGGGCAGACGGACAGCACCACCGGGTCGGACCACCACTGCCGTCCTGTCAGCTCCGCTCAACTCGGCAGCCCGGCCCGACCCGGCCCCCCTTCGGTCGCGCCGCGAGTCCTGCTCGACTCACCACGCACCTGCAATGTCGCGCCGGGGCCGGGGTGCGTCCGGAAGTGTGGGTAGGTGAGAGACAGAGAGAGAGAGAGATGCCAGGTGCCCCCACCCACACGCATGACGAGCACTCGCGGACGCGGCCCGCCGCACGTGACGGCAGCGCCGTACAGCGACGTGACGCCCATTTTTCCCGCCTAAAATTGATTTCAAACGCCGCCGCCCCGCCCGCTGCCGCCGCCGAGCACCTCGAACGACACGGTGACGACGCGACCGTCCCCAGTCCGTGGGAATAGGGCGTCCTCCCGCGCGTCCTCCACACGGCGGCGTCGCGGCGCCGACGACGACGTCGTGCACCAAAGAAAACTTTTCGGCGGAGGAGAGCGGTCCTCGCGAGGGCGTTGTGCCAGGCCGCAGGGGATGGAGGGTGGGGTCGCCCTCTGCCTCGCGCCCTCACCTCTCCCACACGACGCTATCAAAAACAGTGATCCCCCCGCTGATGATCCCCATCCCGCCGGCCCCCCGCGAGCCGCAAGGATGCACACAGCGCGGGATTCCCAGGCGCGCTGCCGCCGCGCCGCACTCACGTGTGAGGGCGATTTACTCGCGCAGTACGGGAGATAAACCTGGGCCTGTG
>NW_026267781.1:11365-12510 GCF_000697945.3 Frankliniella occidentalis
GCCCCCACCCACACGCATGACGAGCACTCGCGGACGCGGCCCGCCGCACGTGACGGCAGCGCCGTCCAGCGACGTGACGCCCATTTTTCCCGCCTAAAATTGATTTCAAACGCCGCCGCCCGCTGCCGCCGCCGGGCACCTCGAACGACACGGTGACGACGCGACCGTCCCCAGTCCGTGGGAATAGGGCGTCCTCCCGCGCGTCCTCCACACGGCGGCGTCGCGGCGCCGACGACGACGTCGTGCACCAAAGAAAACTTCTCGGCGGTGGAGAGCGGTCCTCGCGAGGGCGTTGTGCCAGGCCAGGGGATGGAGGGTGGGGTCCTCCTCTGCCTCGCGCCCTCACCTCTCCCAGACGACGCTATCAAAAACAGTGATCCCCCCGCTGATGATCCCCATCCCGCCGTGCTCGCCGGAGCCCAGCAGGCCCCCCGCGAGCCGCAAGGATGCACACAGCGCGGGATTCCCAGGCGCTGCCGCCGCGCCGCACTCACGTGTGAGGGCGATTTACTCGCGCAGTACGGCAGATAAACCTGGGCCTGTGACTCGAGAGAATCACGGCGCGGCCCCCCTCCTTGCGGCGTGCGCGTTTGCCTACTCGCACTCTAAACGCCGCGCACGCCTGGCTTACCAAACTTTTGGCACTTATTTTTAAATTGCAAAATTTTAGGCGTAATTTGCAAAAAATGAACATTCTTTTAATAGAAGACCAATTTTTGGTCGCTTCAAGGGCCAAAAGAATCGGCCGCCAAAATTTGGCAATCGAGAAAAGGAGGGCGAAAATTTTGTGCAAGCAGTAGGCGGGGACGACGACGTTTAGTGTGCGCCCACAGATAGGGTCTGTAAGGACCACCGTGACCTTATCGTGACCCGATGGGTAGCCGCACCTAAACGCGGAGACGAACGACCAGGCTCAACAAGAAACGGCCGCACAAACAGAGGGCTGACCGTTGAGGAGGGCCGGAGAGGGGGGGAAAGAGTGTTTGTCGGGAGCAAAAGAATCCTTCGGAATCCTTCGGCATGCGCGGAATCACCAGTCAGACGCCCCCAAACATCCGGGCGGGGAGTGGCGGAGCGTGGCCGGCCCCGGCCAGGCCCAGGCTAGCTGCCGATAAAAAGGGATCGCTGTTGTAAAAGTCCCTGCT
>NW_026267781.1:13451-13864 GCF_000697945.3 Frankliniella occidentalis
GGCGCGGACGGTACACGTACAGTCCCGTGCCGAAGTACACAGTACCCGCCCGCGGCCCGCGAGTCCTCTACTTGCGGGTACACCGGGTCAAGGCGACTTGCGCACGCACTTTGAGCGCGCCGCCGCGCCGCGCCTCGTCCAAAACTTTCGCGGCTCTTTTAGCCGCTTCTGCCGCTTACAGGCAGCGAGTGCGTACGCGACGTCGCGCGGGCTACAGGGGGCGTATCCCCACCCGCCGGAGGGGGGAGGGGCACTCTGGCATGCGTAATCCGATGCAACCCCCCGACAGGGAAAAAAAAGGGTTGGAGAGAAAAACACGATGAGCGGAAGTCGTATTGACGAGGGGTGCCCAACTCGAAAAAATCGTGTACACCTGATTACCAAAAAGTGACGATTACCAAGGATTACCAAAG
>NW_026267781.1:13914-14544 GCF_000697945.3 Frankliniella occidentalis
AAAGGGTTGGAGGGAAAAACACGATGAGCGGAAGTCGTATTGAGTACTGTACTTGGAACATAATGGACTCTGGTGGATCACGCGGGTCAGCGAACAAAAAGCAAACGATACTCTTCCACAGGTTGTGTGTGTGTGTCCCTTTTGTTAATCAGTGTTGTAGTCCCATAAGAGAGGTGGTATGGAGCCTCACTGGATACTATCCGATTAAGTCGACTTTTGCGTCCCCCGAACATGATAAAAGTGTGTCATTCGATCACTCGCGTGACCAAAGTAACACGGCGAAAGGCCGTGTTACAGACGCGTCCACACTACATTTCTCTGTGGCTACAACAAAATAAACACTAGCATCTTTTCTCGTTGAATGTGTGACACTCCTCTTACAGTTTGAGAAGAGCGGGTCTTCGAAGGCTCGCACGTCAGGTAGTCACGTCGGAAATAAAGTAGGTCAGTGGGGGTCAGGTCCGTCACGGAGTGTGCGGCGGGGCGGCCCGGGGGGCGGCCCGGCGGGGAGTCGAACCCGCGACACTGACGTATGGCGGGCCAGGCCTCAGGCCGGCGGGGCCTCCGACAGGGTGACAGTTATGACAGGCGCCGCGCGCGCCCCGGGCCCGGCCGCTGCCAAAACCACCG
>NW_026267781.1:16151-16700 GCF_000697945.3 Frankliniella occidentalis
ACGAGGGAAGTCGGCGGGCGGGGCGGGGCGAGGCGGAGCGGGGGGCAGTGGCTGCATGGGAGCCTGGCTCTGGCTGGGCAGCAGCAGCAGCAGCAGCAGCAGCAGCAGCAGCAGCAGCAGCAGCAGCAGCAGCAGCAGCAGCAGCAGCAGCAGCACCAGAGCAGCCCTAGCCCTCTCAGCTCAGCCGCGGGGCCGGGCAGAGCTTTCAAACCCACCCACAAAAAAATTACACGCAGAGAAACAGAGAGCCCTGAGCTTAGAAAGCAAAGAGACACACGCAATAAAAAGAACTAACGCGCGAGCCCCTGGCCAGCAGCAGGCCGGGCGGAGTGGCGCGTGGCGTGGTCCGATTCCCCATTGTCTCTGCAGACAAATGGAAGTGGCGGGGCCGGCGGACCGCGGCGGGGAGGCCACCGGGCGCGCGCGACAAGAAGGGTTGCAAGCGCCTCGTCTAGTCCCTCGTTAGATAAATCGGCACGGGTTGGAATGCAACAGGCTGATGGGACCACCTCTGCGGCAGAGAGGCCTGGATACAACCCCCCCCCCACC
>NW_026267781.1:17286-18784 GCF_000697945.3 Frankliniella occidentalis
CCACCAGCCCGCCCACCCATGCACCCTGTCGGCGTAGGCATCCACCGCAGTGCCCTGGGTTTCTGGTTGCTGTTATCAACAGCTCTCCGCCTGCGTGCCGGGCGGGCCGAGGCGAGGCTTGGCGCGGCACACTACCTATATCCTTCCTCAACGCCCCGCTCTCGGATCCATCTCTGTCTTCCTAAGGCCGTCTCCCTCGGAGCCTTTCGAGATTCTGTGTTGCGCTTGCCCACGATTTCCCGCAGAACACAGAGCTCAGAAGAACGAGGGAGAGAGACAGAGGCGCGGCGGCGCGAGGGAGCGAGTGAGAGAGAAGGGCTCCTATACGGATTTAGACTGTACACTTGAGTGCTGCGCGCGCCTTCTTCTCTCTCTCTCGCACCGCAGACAGGGACGGGCTCTGTGGTGGTGCCACGGCGGGCGGGCATTCAGTGTGTGGTGGTTTTCGAAACGCATTTGCTGGTCGGCGGCGCGGCCAGTCGCCGGGCTTTCAATCACTTGAGGTGCGGTGCAGCACAGACAAGAGGGAAAGACAGAGGGAGGATGGAGAGAGCGAGAGGGGGGGGGGGGCAGTAGGGCAGATCTTTCGGCAAAGACGTGCCGGCGAGCGATTTCCCTGGACGTTTACACACCTTCAGTGAGCGGCTGCGTCTGAAATAGCCCAGGAAAAGCTACTCGAACTGCTGCTGTTTAGCTGCTGGGCCTCCTTCCACATATTCCCGTACGCGGGACGGACCGGCGACAAGTAGGTGTAGTGGGAGAAGAAAGGGGCTGTAAAACTGTAAGGCGCTCGCCGTGCATTCCAATGAAGCCCGTACCTCTCTCGTGCCTTAAACATGAGCCGGCGAGCTGCTACCGGGCGGGCCTCGGGGCGCGGGCGCCGCGACGGCAGCGCTGCCCGGCGACTTCAGGTAACTCGCGACACGAACGTCATTGTTGTGACGACGGAGAGCATCAGACTCTGGCTCAAATATTAGATATGTGAAGCGTTAAAATGCGCGCAAATGTTGCAATCACTCACTCCTGCTTTTTTTTTAGCTTTAGAAAGGATTTATGACTGCTTCTACAATTTAGAAGTTCGTTACATGTGTTTGCAAAAAATCTAAATCAAAAATCTATCTTGAAAGCAGATGATACAAATTTGAGAATAGGTCTATGTGCTAATTTTCTCTCCTATTTAGCTGTTTATGGCTGCTTGTTACTTTGCAATCTTGTAATTCGGCGGTAAAGGGGAAGATAAGGGGTGGGCACAGCGGCCGGCGTCGGTATAGCTCAGTATTGTTGGGCAGGGCAGGGATGGAGCCTTGCCTGCCTGGTAGTATTGTTGACGGGAGGGGATAACGCGAAAGCAAAAGGCTTCAGCGCGACAGCCAGTCCCCCAGCGCCCAAAATTATTGTTGATGTTGTTTGTGTTTGCTGGTTTGCGCTAGGTCTCCTCCTTTAGTTTGCTTCCACTCTTTTACCCTATCGAGAGTTCAAGCTGCTGACACCTTGATAT
>NW_026267781.1:24204-25049 GCF_000697945.3 Frankliniella occidentalis
ATACCGCGGAAGGCACGTCATGCGATGTCAGGACATCGACGAACGGAACGGGACGGCATTATCGAGGAGCTCGCCGGCCGTCGCTGTGACGTATCCGCAAGAGCGTCGTCAGCCACTGCAGGGAGCAGTTTCACGGACACACGATCGCACACGATAAGCAAAACGAACGCGTAAAAACCACAGGTGGCTGGTCAAACCCACGCACTTCTGTAGTTGTTGTGCGTGTGCGGTGCCGCAATCGTAATCCTACATGCGATGCGGGCGGATTGCCTACGCGCTCGGTCAGTAAGGCGCCGTGGACAGGGACGATAGGCAAGCCCGCCCGACACTCGTGCCGTGCGGTACAGTCTACAGAAGCGCGCCGAGTTAATCAGTCGTACCTGATAATACGTAGAGTACGTCGTGCACCGAAATAAAGAAGTCTGTGAATGTGGGCCATCCAGGCCAGCTGAGCGTCCCTCCTGTGTGTGCACATCCCCCCCGCCTACTCCTCCCTACACACCTGGCCGCGCCCCGAACGGATCCAGCCAAAAATGATCCTTTATGCCCTTCTCCCCCTTCTCTTTTTCAGTCGTCGTAGCGAGTCGTGTGCAATAAATAGTCCGCTCCCTGGCTCCTAACTAGACCCGCCCCCCATCTTCTACTGGGCGCCACTACCACCGATCAGGAGGCACTAACAAGTCGCGGAACTAAAACTAGAAAACTGGGAGGGGGAAGGCCGAGGGAAGACGCATTGTAGTGAGATGGTGAGTCCGACTGGATGGGGGAGCAGGGGCGGATAGTGAACGCTGAACGCTCTAAACGCGGGGCGGGCGTGGCGGGGCGTGGCGGGGCGTGGCGGGGCG
>NW_026267782.1:0-292 GCF_000697945.3 Frankliniella occidentalis
AAAGCAGATAGCCGTTTGTCTGCCACGCTCAAAAAGATAGCCCTTTGTCTGCCACGGTCAAAAAGATAGCCGCTTGTGCGTAGGGAGGGTCGAATAGCATCAATCTCCGGCCGCAATGGCTGACCGCAACGACGAGCAGCACGAGCAGCAAGACGAACGTCGAGAACCTCGAGAACGTCCCGCCGAACAACGAGAACCTCGAGAACGTCCCGCTGAGCAGCGAGACCGTCCAGAGCAGCTGGAGCCCCCGCATGACGTCGAACTGGACGACGTCGTGGACATCGTGGAGGCC
>NW_026267782.1:5138-5617 GCF_000697945.3 Frankliniella occidentalis
CTCACATTTGAAGCGCTAGACGAAGCACTGGTGAAAACATTCAGCAAAACAGCGTCTATGTGGGAAAGAAAGAAAGATTTCAATACGCTGATGCAGGAGAAAGACCAAACAACAAGGGATTTCTCCAGGCAGGTAGAGCGCCTCGGACGATCATACCTGCGGAACATGAAAGAAAGTGACATACAAGAAGCGCTAGTGGAGCGATTCATTAAGGGGCTAGCAGACAAAAAGGCAGCAGGCCGGATGGCGTACACAGCACTCCCAACGCTGGACGAAGCACTCAAGACTCTCAACAGAGGGTTAAGCTTCGAAATAGAGGAGCCTCCCGCCAAAAAGGTGAGGCTCACGAAGGCAGAAGAGACAGACAAAAAGGAGGACGAAGAGGAGGACGATGCGAAAGTCAACATGGTCTACCCAGACCAAGCAGCGGCAGGAACATCGTCGGCTACACAGACGGGAGGCAGAGGATCACGAGGATT
>NW_026267782.1:7292-9587 GCF_000697945.3 Frankliniella occidentalis
TCCAGAGGAATATGATGAGGGTAACATTAAGAGTAACACTGAAGGAGACAAAGTAGAGGCAGGAGACACAGGAGAGGCGGAGACTGTCAAGGTTTGCGTAATCAACCATGACACAGTCCCTTTTCATGATGCAGAATACAACACACAGCCATCAATGCCTCCCATCGGAGGGAACGAGCCTTTACCAGCAGATTTGCAGGCATTAGTAGACAAAAGTAAGCTGTTATCTGAAACAGAAAAGAAAATATTTGAAAACAAACTCAAGAAACATCATGACGTATTTGCTAAGGATAACACTACTTTTGGAAAATGCACCTATCTCAGGTACCGAATAGACACAGGGGATCACCCTCCAATTAAACAAACTGCTAGACCTATACCGTTACACTACAGACAAGCAGTAATGGAGACTATCAAGAAGTATCTTGAACAAGGAGCAATAGTTCCAAGTCAGTCAGCATGGGCATCCCCAATATTATGTGTCATGAAGAAAACAGGAGAGGTAAGGGTATGCATCGACTACAGGGCTCTTAATGCGGTAACAAGGGCACCAGCCACACCAATACCCAGAGTACAAGACCTACTACAGCATATGGGAGGTAAAAAGATGTACCACGCATTTGATTTAGCCCATGGTTATCATAATGTAGAAATACATCTGGACGATCAGGCTAAAACTGCCATTATACTACCGGAGGGGCTAGGGCTTGCACACAGGCAGTTTGAATTCACAAGGCTGAGTTTCGGACTGTCCGCAGCACCTGGAGCTTTCCAGTATATAACGGACAGGATAATCACTGAAGCGAAGGAGAAGAATAAAGACAATGATTTAGGGAACAATGTGTCAGTTTACCTGGATGACATATGCATTGGAGGAGATGGGTTCGAAGACATGATGCAAAAGTTGGAAGCATTGTTCAACAGAGTCCGGCCAGCGGGTTTTCTGTTGAAGGCCAAGAAGTGCGAATTGTTCCAGCCAGAAGTGTCATACTTGGGGCACAGGTTATCTGAAAAAGGAGTGAAAACAGATCAGAACAAAATAGACAAAATACTCAAATGGCCAGCACCAACAAATGTTAGGGAAGTCCGATCATGGCTAGGACTAGTACAGTAATACTCAAAATATGTACCACACATGGCCACCATAGCAAGCCCCATATGCCAATTGCAAAGAAAAGGGCATGAGTTCAAATGGACAGGAAAATGTCAAGAAGCTTTTGACAAAATTAAGGAGCTACTAACCACAGCACCAATCTTAGGCACACCAGATGTAACCCAGGGTCCTTTTGTTCTTACAACAGATGCCTCATTAACAGGACTGGGAGCTGTTCTGACACAGGAACAAAATGGAAAAGAGGTCACATTAGCCTATTGGTCAAAAACATTAAACCCAGCACAAAGAAATTATTGTGCAACACACAGGGAGCTGCTTGCACTAGTGGAAGCCATAAAAACATTTAATCATTACCTGGCAGGTGCACCATTCACAGTTCGGTCTGATCATGCAGCACTCCAGTGGCTTAAGAATTTTAAGAATCCCACGGGGAAGTTGGCTAGATGGCTGGAAAGATTAGCACCATACAAATTCCAGGTGATCCACGTAAAAGGTACCAGCATAGGGCATGCTGATGCACTATCCAGGAGACCATGCGAAAACTGTAACAAATGTGACAGATTAGAGGAAAAAGACAAGGTAGCTTTTGTATGCCAATGCAGCATTGTGGCAGACACACTGGAATGCCTAGACAATTGCCCAACATGTATACAAAGCAAAAGAAAACACATCAGACTTACCGCAGATAATGTAAAAGTAAACTGGACAACAGTAGTCCCAAACGGATTAACAGCAAGTGACATACATAAAGCACAGGTTTTGGACGAGTCCATAATGCTTATATTTCTGGCTGTAGAGGACAAAGTCAGACCAGACTTCCAAGAGATAGCCCAACACGGTAGCAAAACAAGGACACTGTGGCTACAATTCAAATCGCTCACCATAAACGACGGAGTATTATACAGAAGGTTTGAACATCCTAGTGGAGACAAAAGCAAAGAAGAATTACAACTAATACTCCCAGAACAACTGGTGGAGCAAACGGTTAAAGCATACCATGAACAATTAGGGTTAGGAAATCATTTTGAAATAACAAAGACACTTGCCTTCATTAAAAGGTTCTTCTGGTGGCCAGGAATGTTCAATGATATAGCAGGAATAATATCTGAATGCAGAGTGTGCGCCAAGTTCAAAGGCCCACATAGGATGACTAAAGCACCACTTAAATTATTCCAGGAAGG
>NW_026267782.1:14848-15587 GCF_000697945.3 Frankliniella occidentalis
AACCAAAATAAAAGTAGAGGAAGGACGAATATCACAAAAATTTGAAGGTTGTTACAGAGGAATCTGGAAAGAAACACGAAAAGAAAGAATGGGGCAAAAGGAGGACAAATTAGAAGGGAAAGGAAAGAAGGGAACTAACCTCACTCCTCAGGACAGGCGTCGCCATTGCTATCCGGAAGTGAAGGGAAGATAATCAATGGGTCCAGAACCAACCGGTGTAGAGGAGTCTGAGGACAAAGATGAGAACAAAATAAAGTATGACAACCTTTCACCTCCAGTAAAAGAAAGGGAAGACCTAGAACGTACAAAAGTAAAGCGGAGGCAGCGAGCACAGATACCGATGCTATGAGCAACGTAAAGGGCGGAAAAGAGCTGAAAGGACAGCTCAAACACGCCGGAGGATGGAGATAACGAAAACTCAGGTCTACAAAAGGGTGCACAAGCCCCACAAATTTGGACGGGCTCCAAGTCCTCAAACCCATGGTGGAAGTGCAAAAATACCAAAGACATGACGGAAAAACGCAACACAGGTAAGCGACAAGGAAACCGCTACAAAGTTCAAACAAAAACAACTGAAAAGCCAAAACAGCACAAACAGACTTACCATCATCCGAATCAGAGGAGTCCGCAGGACCGACGGGGTAAACCTCAGAGTCGGTATCCTCGGTATCCTCAGAAGATTCTACAGTCTCCTCTTTTATGGGGTTGTTACCCAAATTCAAAATAGCAAAATACTCAT
>NW_026267782.1:15637-16046 GCF_000697945.3 Frankliniella occidentalis
GAAGACGAATACGTCTGTAGCGCTTGGTTAACTTACGTCTGCTAATAAGCATGGCGGCCATCTTGAAGTAGGATCGATATCTCGACTATGATCGAGGAGGCTTACTTCCACTTCCATACTCGATAGGCAACTTGGCAACACAGCGCGAAGTTCAAACGACGGAAGGCGGTGAGCATTGTTGAAGGGAATACCAAGACTCCATACTGAATACCTGAGTGAAGCAGATAGTGTGAGAAGTGTGCAAACAGTGTAAAAGCGAGTGAGTAAGAAAATGCAAGAGGAGAAGCTGAAAGACGACAGCAAACAGGCAAAAGAAGTGAAATTGGAAGCATCACAACAGAAGCCTAAATTAGCAGTGCAAAATCTAAAAAGGAAAATAATAAGTGCAAGAAAAGGAATAAAAATCCAG
>NW_026267782.1:19181-19462 GCF_000697945.3 Frankliniella occidentalis
AAAACTTATTGCGACCCACGGTGAGGGTCACGACGCACTGTGGGACAAAAAACGGTGACCCACGGTGTGGGTCACGACGCACTGAACGTGTTAAATATGACTATTACACACAGATAGAGAAAAACATAGCAAGCTATCTGAACCATACCTTTACCATAGCGCTGTAATTTAGCTTCCATCACAGCTATCTTCTGCAACAATTCATCCTTCGAGGTATTTATGATTTTTTCTGATTTTTTCCCGCCGATTTCGTGAAGAATTGGCGAAAATCGGCCAGAATC
>NW_026267782.1:23646-23958 GCF_000697945.3 Frankliniella occidentalis
AAACATCGCCGGCGATATCGCGGCGAAAAATAAAAATCGCCGGCGATTGCCCGGCGATAAACCCTGGATATGTTTGTGCTACCTGGGTGTAGAGGATAGTCTTAATTCATGGCATTGTAATGAGTCAAACAGTACTGCTGATTTTCAAAATCATGAAGGACACGCTTCATCAGTGTCAGAAGTTCCGCTAAACTGCTCTCAGAATATACACTGGAAAAACAAAGGTGTGATATCCCACCTTTCCAGGGGTGTTAAACTCGTTTTAGGGGTGCTAAAGAGTATATTTTCAGTTTCTTCAAAATATTTTCTATA
>NW_026267782.1:26983-27501 GCF_000697945.3 Frankliniella occidentalis
GCATAACTTTTAATAATGTATTTTTGTTGTGAACAGGGAAGTTTTCGTCACCCCTGCATACACCCCAAAAAGACCTCTGCCCACTATCTGAAGATATGTTTATTTCTCCAATTAAATCCTGGGAACCTATCTGGGACAAAGAGCAGGTACAAGATGCTTCTGATGAAAGTGATGATAAAAGTGAAGGTGAAAGTGAAGGTGAAAGTGATGGTAATTGCTCTGATTCAGTATCAAGCTTTGACCTTAATCCCTGTCATGGTCGATCCTTTGAGGGATTTGTCCCACAAGGGGAAGATGACTTTAATACTGATCAAGAAGAAGAAGTTTCAGAACAGTTTGGTGAGCGTGAGCAAGTTGAGTTTGAAACTGACCATGCCAATGAATTTCCATATGCAAGTGTCCTCAATAATGCTCTCTCCCTTAACAATCTTAAAGTTCATGATGCTTGTGAGCTCAGTGTAAATGAGGGCATACTTAATATTATGGACCTCTACCTAAAAAATAATCAATCTAAAGCT
>NW_026267782.1:32376-33298 GCF_000697945.3 Frankliniella occidentalis
AGACCCGTCCCCTCAGCCAACTCACACACACAACAAACTCAGATTATATTTCATTTCCATGCTGACTAGAGGGTTTCGGTAAAGTGCACAGAACAATCTAAACCACTAATATACTGTCACCCACGAGATGGGTGTGGGGAACCACCTACATTTAAGTAGTCGCTCCCTCACTAAACGTTCCCTGGAGTGGCATGAGGGGTATGTGGTGCGCAGAGGTGTGGTGGTCCGGTGTCGAGAGCCACCGCCAACTGTCCGCAACTGGTTCACAGGAGGCGCAGGCCCCTACAGAGCACTTGTAGAGCTCCGGGCGTGAGCAGCCCCTGCCCCGTGACTCGCGCAGCATCGCGTGGCGTTAGTTTAAGTACCGTCCAGAGAGTCGCCCGTCATTCGCTGCCATGAACCTGCCAAATTGAGCCGCTGACGCTGTCATAGCGCCTGGCAGGTAGGCAAACTCGTGTGAGCAGTGCATACGTGTACTGCAGGGTGCCCTACCCCCGACCTCGCAAGGCGACGAGCGCCGACCTCCCGTAAATTGACGTGGCGCCTTAGTAGGCAAACCCACCGCTCGTTTGAGGATAGGCAACCGAGCGAGCAGCTAGAGCAAGGACGGAAGGGGGAGGCTAAAGCCCGCGCAGTATACGGGCAGGACGGAGCGAGCGGTCCTTACCCAGCTCCGTCTAGAGATGAGGGGTCGAGGAGACGGCAAGGTGACTCGCCGTGTTACGGCCTGCACGTGACCGTCTTCACAACTTCACAATACCCCGATCCATCGACACGCATTTGCTAGCCAAGGATCTGCCGAAAAGTACCCATATATAATCACATATAATTTTATATGGTCATATATGTATTGGCATTCCTTTATATAGCTCTGCACGATGCCTTTATATGCTTTTGTATGATCATATATGAACACTATATA
>NW_026267782.1:34913-35834 GCF_000697945.3 Frankliniella occidentalis
ACACGGTTTCTCGTGTACCAGATTTTTGAGGTTCTCAGCTTTAAAATGATATAGAACAGTTATGACTTCTTTTCAGTTTTAGTGGAGATACGCGAAAAACCGTGTGCTTGGCCGTGGCTTTGTTATGGTCCGGGAGCAGACGTCGGCCGGGATTCCTCCTGTTCTTCTTATTCGTAAAATACCTCATTGGTCAAAAACTAGCAGCTGCCCATGACTGAAATTAATACGTTAAGAGGCTACACAAAAGCATCAGTACTACCTTGAGCCTTGAGATGAGGTTGAGGGGAGCTCTCTCCACTTGCTCTTTTTCAGCTGTTGTAGTTGCCTCTTCTTGAAGGCGGCCAACTTCTCTTTACGTTTCAAGTCCTCTTCTGTACAAGAAGAGTCAGAACCACTAAGTTGACATTCGGAACCACTATCCGCTTCTGCCATTCCTGAAAATAAAACAAAATTACTAAGTGCAGGCTTTGATGTGCATTGAAAACTAAGATTGTCTTGATCAGCATAAATGTGTGAAACAACTGAACTGTTACACATATTTACCTAAATAAATCTCCAAAGACGCTGCATCACGGCAAGTAAGTTTGGGTTGCTGTGGTGCCACGGAGGGTTGAATTGCAGATTGCGGAATATGGCGCTGAAGAGCTGCCCAGAGACCTGGCAAAAATTTCTCAGATTAAGATAAGCCTACAGAAATGACAAGGGGACAAAGACAAAAACTCACTTTGTGCGTCTGAACTACTCAGAAAGACCACAGTTGGAGGCCCATGAGCTAGGTGATCCAAATTAGAGGATTAAAGGGGAGTTGATGAAGAACTTGGTGTGGACCAGGCAGATGGACTGGGAATCGTCTGGACATCCGCTGGCCCTATCAGCAGAGAGCCATCATGAGAGAAGGGCGCCCTGGAGAAGAAGCTTGAG
>NW_026267783.1:0-996 GCF_000697945.3 Frankliniella occidentalis
AGCGAAGGATTCCGTCAGCTGAATCGGCGCCACAGCGGCCAAAGTATCTCGGTTGGCCCTCAGCACTGTTTGCAAGACAAGCATGCCGTAAGGAGCAAACAATCCAGGAGGCCTCTCTAGCCTTGTTTCAGCAGACCAGTGCTCACAACCCATGTGGGAGTAAAATCCAAGATGTGCTTCTCCAGCAAAGGTTACCATCTCCTGACTCACGTCTAGTTCAGATACCCGGACACAAATGCCCCAAGTCAAAGGCCGAATGGTCAATAAGGCATCAATCGCCAGCACACTACCCTGGTTTGGCACATTGTTGAGGAAGTTGTACCGTAGAGCAAGCACAACGTTGGCTGGTGTCGGGGCCACACCCAGATTGTTGTAGACTCTGTCTTCCCATGCTGAGCTAGGTATATCAGATTCCAAGCAGTACCAGACTGCCACTCTGAGGCGCTTGAAAAAGCCAGAACACCTACTTCGGTTGCTGCCCTCAATCTGCGGTCTAAATAGGGTGTCAGTTGCGACGAAAACCAAACTGCGACTCATGTCTCCTGAGCTGAGAAGTATTGCAGCCAGGTCGATGCCAGTCAAATTCAGGTCAGACAGTAATGTGGTGCTCAATGACGCAATTACTGCCGACATAGTCAACATGAGCTCATGAATGACGTCGGCCTGTGTCCTCAACAGCTGCAAGTCCTGGGCGTCCACTACGTTCTTCTTAATAAGCCCCAACAATAATTGGGCAAACGACACCTCGCCCGGGTACGGCAGGTACATGGTCGACACTACCTCATGAGTGCATAGGTGGGGGACTGCATGCATCAAAACTGGTGCCCCGTCAGCGGTGTAACACCTGATGCCGTGGTCCTGCTGTGGATGCGGCTGCCACGCCCTTTCCCCTGCCAGACGCTCGTCATCTTCTTCCAGATTTAACAGATTGTCAAAGACCTGAGGCGGGTCAGTGGGCGCATAGGGTATGTTGGCGGCGGCGAGCGGACCGGAAGG
>NW_026267783.1:8547-9709 GCF_000697945.3 Frankliniella occidentalis
AGCTCCGCGGGCGGTGCATTGCCGCCAACCTCACCAAGTCGCCTGGGAGGCGCTCTGAGTCTTGGGGGCGCCGGCACTTTTAAATTCAAATCGTATTTTGTACTCATTTCTTCCGTTTCCGTCCACAACCTCTCGAAGTCAGCATCGTTCATGGATGCATAAGTGTCGTAAAGACTTTGGGCGCACTGCTTCGCGCCAGTTGCAGTGTAGGTAGACTTTTGCAGTGCTTTTGCAAGCGTCTCTGCAGGAGCGCAAATAGAAAGCGCAATTTTAAGTGCCAGTACGGTCTTAAACTTGCCCATTTGCTTTAGATAGCCGTTTAGCTTTCTCCTGCGGTCGTCAGAAATGTAAATAGCTGCGTCATTCAGCATAATTTCAAGAGTTTGCTTCACTCTAGAATAGTTTTCTAAAAATCTGCGGAGAGCAGCAGCACGCACGCACCAGCGTGTAGGGCATATTGTTCGCAGTTTTGTAGGCATTTCGACGCGCACCTGGTCAAAGCCGTCTGTAGCATCATCAATCGTACACGGTGCAATGACGATATTGTCATATATATTTTTCCTTTTTGCAGATTCCATGATTGCTTTAGAAACATCTTTAACGAGTGCAAGACTGTCAGAAATAATAGTGCTTTGTTTTGCTGCCTCTTGGATTACTAAATCGAGTGCATGATTCGAGCAATGGATAAATATTGACTTTGGTTGTTCATCCCTAATTAACTTCTGCACACCGTTCAGTCTTCCACTCATAGCAGCAGCACCGTCAAAGCAATGTCCACGAAGGAATTCCGTACTCAAACCAAACCGCTTCAGAACATCAAAAATGGTCATTTTGATAGATTGTGCGGTGCCGCTTGAAATGCAATAAAGCCCAACAAACACTTCGTGAACGTCTAAAGTGTTCTTCTGCACATAGCGGAAGCAGATTGACAGCTGCTCATCACCTGTAACGTCTGTCGTGCCGTCCGCCATTAGAGAGTAAAACTCGCTTTCCTTGATATCGCGGATAAGCGTGCGTAGGACCTCATGCGCCATAATTCCCAGGATTTCGTTTTGAATGTCGCCGCTAAGCCAGTTGTCTCTTTTTTCGAGCCATTCCTTTAACTCGGGACATTCAAGTGCTCTATCCTCTAGAAGCTCAATAAAATTTCCAGTATTATGCT
>NW_026267783.1:14779-15316 GCF_000697945.3 Frankliniella occidentalis
TGGGGGGCGGCGCACGAGCAGACGACAGAGTCGTCTGCTGTAGTACTCAGTGTTTGCAACGATTGTCGATTACAAACAAAGCTCACTTCACAACAATATTTTTCCTTTTTGCAGATTCCATGATTGCTTTAGAAACATCTTTAACGAGTGCAAGACTGTCAGAAATAACAGTGAACCCCGAAGCGTGTTTATAGTCTTGCTTCTTTTTCATGGTTCAGATACGATTGTGCACTGACACAGTGCCACTCGAAAACTCGTTAATACTTAAAAGTTATGTATGTAATAGTAATATGCAGTTGCAGTGAAGTGAAAACCACATTAAAGAACAAACACAATTCCCGCACGATGGTTGAGGTTGGCACTGGGCGCTCGGCATGCATAGACGTGTCGTAGTCCCCCACCCCCGCCCTTGCAGCACGCTCGCTCGGTGGCGGCGGCCCTGCGCCCTGCGAGCTGGCGCGGCACGGAGTCGGCGTACGACTCCTCGTCCTCGTGGACACCCACCGACGCGAACCTCGCGTCCAAGCGTAAAGCGAT
>NW_026267783.1:19877-21390 GCF_000697945.3 Frankliniella occidentalis
TGAGGGGAGGAAGCTGGCATAAGGTTTTGCAGTAGTTGCAAGGTGATAAGTTGCACAACTTGCCGAAGGTCGACTGGCGCCTCGGACGGCCGCTGGGGCTTGGAGAGGGGCACCTTTGCCCCCTTGGGGCGGGCGGGTGGAGCTTTCTTGGCTTCGGGCTTGGTGAGCTTGGGCCGTTTGGGGCAGCTCAAGCTGCTTGCCGGGTGGTCTTGCAGACAGTTGGCGCAGCGGAACGGGTCCTCACGCGGGCACTCCGACGAGCGATGGCCAAAGCCGCAGAGGCGACAGGTGTCGTTCCCTGGGCAGGTGGCGCTGGTGTGCTTCGTCGTCCACGCCTGGCATTTGAAGCACTGGCGCGGGGCTGGTGGTGGTGCCGCTGTCTTGGCCTTCTTCGTCTCCTTCTTTGGTGGTGTCGAAGGCTCCTCCGGTGCCGTCCTTTTCCGAGCTGACTTGGCTTCGGGTTGGTCGGGCGGTGGAGGGGGTGGGTCAGTCTGGACTTCAGTTGACCGGAAGTCCCGAACCGGGGCGCTCGGGGTTTGGGTTCCTTCGTTGTAGCAAAGCGTCCCAAGGCGTGGTGGTGCTGCCCGGAGGTAAACCAGACCGGATTCTGGTCTTCCCGGGTCCTGGCCGACTTCGAACTTGGAAGTCTTGAAATTTACTCCTTTGACAAGGAGGCCGACTGACAGGACGTAGTAGAGGCAGCCCTGGTTTGCCCCTTCCACTTTGTACAGCCGGCGGCCGTTCTTCTCCTCCCCGGCCGGGTGGACGACGGAGGTGCGGAGGACGGACTTCAGCTGGGCGACGGCGTCTTCTTCTGGGACGACGGTCGACACTCCCAGAATCGTGAACGGGACACGCTCTGGGGGTACCCAGCCGCCTGCCGGAGCCGACAGCAAGTTGAACTTGAAGGTGCTGGGGCTCGGGAGGGTCTTGTAGAGCTCCGCCACGCTGTTAGCTGCCCGGTGGATGTTCTTGGCCGCTGCGTGGGGGAGCACCATGATGTGCTCTTTGGGTCCGTGCTTGAGGACCTCGATGACGACTCCCTTGTCCAAAGTCACCAACTTGGAGATGAGCTTCGTCTTGAAGTCGGCTGGCTTCAAGGCGCTTGGCCATCCCGAGGATACGACCCAGGAAGTCATTGTACACGCGCAACAGGTCGCAGAGCCGATAATATGTCGGATGGACCTGTACGCATCACTTCTCGGTCAACCTTTTGACTCCCTTACCAGACGGCGCCACTCAACTTGTGAGAGACGAGTCATCCGCCGGCGGGGTCTCAACTAAAGGCCGAGAAGCTTTTCAGAGGCCGAGAAGCGATAAGGTACACAGAATAAAACGCACTTGAAAAACGCTGAATAAGGTAGATCGAACCACTAACCTCCGGAAGAGGCCGATGTGGCCTGGGAGCGGAGCTCTGTCTCGCGCGAGGTGTGGCCCGGCCGTCCGTCGATACTCCATGCTCCCCGAGCCACCACAGCACACGCGCCCACTCCCGCGTTGACATCCAATTGCA
>NW_026267783.1:21440-21888 GCF_000697945.3 Frankliniella occidentalis
CGCTCGAGCCCGCCGATGAGCCCCGGCCCGGCCGCGACGGTTGGCCGCCGTTCGGCGAGAAAAGTCGGATAGCGGAGGCGAGCCGTCACGCACAACTCTGTATGCTTACAGTAGCCGCGCCGCACGGTTCTCCTCTGTAGGCCGGCGCGGCTATGCGAGGGACCCCCGTCTCCGCCAAATGGCCGGCCGAAGGATGACGCCACAGTGCTGTATGTGTTATTTAGCTTCAAAGCTGTTGAGTAGCAATCAGAGAACAAACAGAATCCACGCCAGCAGTGTATGGCGGTGAGCAGTGGGGTCAGGCCAGTAGAGCTTAGCGCAGCTATGAGAGACGCGGCTATGCGAGTGGCCACTGTATTGGAAAATCGACGTTCCTTCTTTTAACCGCCGCCGACGTGTCTGCGGTGCGTTGACCGACCAGTTAGCGGGGCGTATCGACCCCCTCATG
>NW_026267783.1:21938-22257 GCF_000697945.3 Frankliniella occidentalis
CACTCGAAGCGTTCCTCCGAGAGAGCGGCCGCTGCACTGGACGGTGGAGGGTGGTCTTCCCTCTTCGGCCTCCCTTATATCTGGGTGCGCCGGCCGCGCCTCCTACTCCTGCCAGTGAGAACGTGTCGTAACTTACGTTCTTTTTGGCTTCTTCAAACTTCAACTACTAAAAGGGTTATCAGGACTGCTTGTTCATGGCGAACTGGAGCCACCCATAACTAGTACCGGGGAAAGATCCAGGACTTTACTACCGGGGATACACGGGAGGACGATAGCCTATCGCATCGGCTTCACGGCGCCGTTCTGTGAAGAAAGCACC
>NW_026267783.1:23373-23765 GCF_000697945.3 Frankliniella occidentalis
ACGTCGTCTCCTGGGTCCGGTCCGAACGCCCGACCAGCTCAGCCTCCCTCGCGCGTGGGGGAACGCGTCGTCGTGTTGTGCGAGGTGCGAGGCGTTGTCCGGGCGGGCGATGGCTGGTCCTCGGTGCGGCGACCGGCGGCGGCGCGCGGGCGCGGGCTGCGTCGGCGGCGTCCTCCAGGCGCGGAGCTCGCGGTAAGGCAAGCCCCCGCCCGCGTGGCAACAGCAGCGCGGGTCACGGGGTCGCGGGAGGATGTTTGCGTTGCACCGCCCCGGCCCGGTGGAGGAGAGCTCGACGCTGCGATAATCCCGACAAACACATCGAGAAGTGTTGTGCGGCCGCGCACACATTGTGACAGAAACAAACGGGTGCCGAACAATGGGACGGGCCGGGC
>NW_026267783.1:23831-25371 GCF_000697945.3 Frankliniella occidentalis
TACCTCCCGACTCTCATATAATTTAATTCGACCACTAAATATCACTGAGCCTTTTGGGGTGTTCATCAGTCTTACTGTAGTTATGTTTTATTATGTGTTTTTCATCCGTCTCCTACGGTGTGTGTGAGGGGAGGAAGCTGGCATAAGGTTTTGCTGAAGTTGCAAGGTAATAACACGGATAAACCAAGTGTTCAACTGCTAAACACTTGCAAGTGTGCAACCGCAAGTTCAATACTTGCAAGTGTTCAATTCAGTAGAAGTACACTTACAAGTGTTCAACTCGGTATTTGTGCACTTGTAAGTGTGCAACTCCTCTGTTGAACACTTCCCTCACAGTGAGCGCCCGATCTAGAGAAGTGTACAATAGGAGAGTTGAACACTTACAAGTGCACCAATACCGAGTTTAACACTTGCAAGTGAACTACTACTGAATTGAACACTTGCAAGTATTGAACTTGTGGTTGCACACTTACAAGTGTTGAGCAGTTGAACATTTGGTTTATCAGTGAAGTTGCACAACTTGCCGAAGGTCGACTGGCGCCTCAGACAGCCGCTGGGGCTTGGAGAGGGGCGCTTTTGCCCCCTTGGGGTGGGCGGGTTGAGCTGGCTTGGCTTCGGGCTTGGTGAGCTTGAGTTGACCGGAAGTCCCGAACCGGGGTGCTCGGGTGGCGCTGACCGGAAATAAAACAGACCGGCATCTGGTTTTCCCGGGTCCTTGCCGACTTCGAACTTGGAGGTGTTGAAGTACACTCCTTTTACAAGGAGGCCGACTGACAGGACCTAGTAGAGGCAGCCCTGGTTTGCTTCTTCCACGTTGTACAGTCGGAGGCCGTGATTCTCCTCCCCAGCCGGGTGAACGACGGGGCCGCTGAGGACGGACTTGAGCTTGGAGACGGCGTCTTCTTCTGGGACGACGGTCGACACTCCCAGAATCGTGCTCTCTACAAGACCTTCCCGAGCCCCAGCACCTTCAAGTTCAAGGGGCTCGGGAAGGTCTTGTAGAGCTCCGCCACGCTGTTAGCTGCCCGGTGGATATCCTTAGCCGCTGCGCGGGGACGGACCATGACGTGCTCCTTGGGTCCGTGCTTGAGGACCTCGATGACGACTCCCTTGTCCAAAGTCACCAACTTGGCGATGAGCTTCGTTTTGAAGTCGGCTGGCTCCAAAGTGCTTGGCCATCGCGAGGATACGACCCAGGAAGTCATTGCTGTGCACGCGCACCGTGTGCGCGATCACTTCTCGGTCGACCTTTTGACTCCCTAACCGGACGGCGCCACTCAACTTGTGAGTGACGAGTCCTCCGCCGGCGGGGTCTCAACTAAAGGCCGAGAAGCGATCCAGTCTGCTCTGATTCCGATCAGCTGACTGCTGCAGGTGCGCCGGGGGCACTTCTCGGTCAACCTTTTGACTCCCTAACCGGACGGCGCCACTCAACTTGTGAGTGACGAGTCCTCCGCCGGCGGGGTCTCAACTAAAGGCCGAGAGAGAAGCGACCCAGTCTGCTCTGGTTCCGATCAGCTGACTGCTGCAGGTGCGCCGG
>NW_026267783.1:28531-30142 GCF_000697945.3 Frankliniella occidentalis
CCAGGCGGTACCGCGCTTGTCACTCTGGCACGGGGGGTGCAGAAAAGTGTACTGCAGGTCTGCAGGTGGGATGTTTTGAATCGGGGCACCACATCAGTAGTAAATAGGGCCCCTGGTCCAGGGCCCCTGGTCCCGGTGGGGTAGAGTGGGAGGGGAGAGGGCTCTGGGTCCCGGTCCCTGGGTCTCGTCTTGTGGAACGGGGTATAGACAACAAAAAGTCCCGCTGCTGGGTGGATTCGAACCTCTGGCCTTTGGGGTGGGAGCCGAGCCCCCTAACCCCTATTTATTTGTTGCATCGTTTGCAGAATTTTTTTAAATTTGGTTTTACAATGACATCGTCACATAGTTTGACTTTTTTAGAGTAGCGTTGGTACATTTTTTCGACGCGTGCATCGTTTTGAGTGCAGTCGTTTGAAAAGCACTTCACAAAATCGGTCATGGTGAAACCGTGCGCCTTAAAGAGTATATACATGCAACAATATTTTCCGCACACGGACGAGTCGAGCGCCTGTAGGTTTACATGATTATATGTCCAAGATTTACAAAAGCGAGAGAGAAATCTTTGGTGCTGTGACACGTAGGGCCTTCGTCCATAGCTGTCAAAGTAGAAACCTTTCCCACACGCATCGATACTCATGGCCAGCCAGTGCGTGCCCGGTTTGGAAATGGGGTCAGAGTTCACAATGAGAAAAGCGGGTTTCTTTGTGATCCTATGGGGCAGCGTGTCGGCTGCAAACACTCCGATGAAATGCTGCGCGGCGTGCGGGTCGTGGCGGATGAAACGTTCTAGTTCGTTTGCGTACATCGCTCACACACTGTAATCCACGATCTCCTCTTCCTGTTTTTGTCGATTTTGATGAAGTTGTCAAACTCCGAATAAACGATGCAGTTGACTGCGACGGGGAGTTCGACTTCGAAGCGTACGTCCAGCCTGACGGTGCCTTGGCGCTGCACGTTCCAGTGTGGTGCGGTCCAGATCGAACGCAAAGAGTGTGTAACAGTTGCCGTACTCGTCGTAATTTATATTTCCCTCGTCCTTCCATTTGATTCTGGTTCCCTCGAACAGCGTTGGTGAGGTCAGGGGTCAGGGGGACCTGTTCACTCAAAACGCTGGCCGGCATTCACAATGCTTGCAATGCTTGCCTGCGTTCACGTTCATGGCTGGCTCGCGTTCGCGTAGGGTACGTTGCCCCGCGTTCGCCGTTCGTTTTCAACGCTGTCGCGCGTACGCAGTTCGCGTTCGACGCTGGCCCGCGTTCGCTGTTCGCGTTTACGCTGCCCCGTGTCCAACGCCGCGCACATTGCTGTACCATAACATGTTTTTAGTTGTTGGCTCCGAGTCGTGTGAGTTTGGAGTAAAGGCTCAACGCTACTATACGTGTGAGTCATCTGCTTTCACGTTAACGTTTTTTCGTCTCACTCTCCTACCGAAAAATATTTTGATTGAGAAATTTCGGAATATAATGCCAATGAAGACGTAATCGATTTTTTATGTAATCTTCCCGGGTGTTACCGCGGCCTAGCGCAGGGAGGGCCCCGAGTGTGCCCTGGGGCCTCCGCCGCGCCCGCGGGGTGGGCTCTCCCCGCGGACTCTCTTTCTCTCCGCGGGCG
>NW_026267783.1:30192-30936 GCF_000697945.3 Frankliniella occidentalis
TCTAAGGTCGAGCTTAATGTTTACGTCCCCGTCACACTTTACTCCTTTTCACTGGTCATCATGAGACGTGCATCAACATCCTTTGGCGATAACATGAAATGGGTACCCTCAGTACCTTCCTTTCAGCCAAGAAACGTGTTCCGGGTGATTCAGACAAGACGCGTCTGCGGGCGGGATTGCCTACTCTCCCTGCCCGCAAGGCGACATGTAGGCCAATCCGCCCGCACCTTCGTCTTCTCTGAATCACCCGGTACTATCCCGTGAAACCCGACCCGTGTACGAACCGTATACGTTCCATGTACGATCCCCATGTCCCCCATGTGTTCATACAGGTAACGTAGAAGGTTCGTATGTGGTCAGTGCTACATACGATCCGTATGTGGACGATGTTGCGTTCCGGCACATACGCTGCCTATGTATGCCTCACGTAAACCGTATACACATTTGTACGGACCGCGTGCCTACGTATACGTCCCGTATGTGCACATACGGACTCAATTGTATGCACACGTACAGAACATGTTCGTGCCGCATACAAACTCATTGGGTGGCGGGTGGCCGTATGCGTGTATATCGGCGTTTCCCGATTTTACGTAAATGGTTAGTTTTTAATGCTCGGAAGTCCCCGACTAAAACGTCTTGGTTGGGTATGGCTGCATTCACATCCGTTCAGCGTCGGGACTTTGAGCGCTGCGGGCGCTGCAGCCATATTTTTGTAACAGCGGACTCTCTGCTACCAACGAC
>NW_026267783.1:36154-37734 GCF_000697945.3 Frankliniella occidentalis
GGGCTCTCCCCGCGGACTCTCTTTCTCTCCGCGGGCGACCGGCGCCGCTCCCGCTGCCGCTTGCGGCACGTCCCGGCCGCTCTCCGCCGCGTTCCCGGCGGTGTTCCCGGGGTAAGGGGCATTATATGTGCGGCGGTGCGGGTGCGCCCCCAGACCCGCCAAACTTTCCTCTGTTGCGGGATTTTCCTTCTCGCAGCGGCGGCCATCTGCTCCCAGCTGGAGCGGAGGGCTCTGTCGCCCCACCTGTGCTCACCTGCCCAGCTGGCCCAGCTGATCCGAGGCGAGATAAGCCGCTTCGCGATGCGGCCGATTACTAGTCTATCGCGCCGAGCCCCAATGCCACACATGGCGACACGTAGGCCAGGTACTCTCACGCGCGCACAACATTACAAACATCAGAAAAACACTCACTCTAGATCCCCGCGCATCGGCCGGAAGCCCTGCAGCCACAGCGCCGCGGGGGCGATGGCGGGCGCAGGGGATGCAGGGCGGGGAGACGTGTGGGCGTGGGCGAGGGGATGGCTCCCTCTGGAGAGACTCGCCTCATTCTCATTCTTACCCACGCGTGTCTCATTTTCCCCCGAAATGCATGCAGAGGAAAGGGCGTATATTATCTGGTTTCCTTCGCACAATGCTATCCAGCGGTTGCGTCAGATAAAAGCGACGTAATTTCGATACGTAACGGGACGAGGACGATGTCTCATCGTCCAAAATCAGTAGGACTTATCAAATGACTAATGTTATGATTGAAAAGACCAAAGTGCGTGCACTACGTCTCATTCTTCCCCACCCTGTCCCAAGAAGAACTCTCTCTGTACCCTGGTGGAGAGGCAACGCTACCCTGTACGAGGACTCAACCCCTCATGAGTGGTAACACGTATAGAGGCAGGGGGCCCGCGCGGAGGGACGCCCTAGCCCAGGGAGCGCAACACTGCAACAGTTATGTGTACTTACACACGCAGCGCCTATCGCCCCCGCGTGCTCGCTACCCTCTCTACGGTCGCCCGCTCCCTCCTTGCTCTCTCCACGCCCAGCCCTATCACCCCCGCCCAGCCCAGCAGCGCCGGCCGACCCGCAAGGGAAATTTCCTCGAGCACAGAAGCAAACGTGAGGTTGGCTTGTTGAAGCGACTCGTTGAAGCGCGGCCGGTCTTGGCGCCACCGCGCCCGGGCCCGGGACGGTTTGGGGGGTTCGGGGCGCCACGCCGCCCGGCCGCCGCACCCCACCGGTTCTTTTGCGGTCGGTCCGGGCGGCCAGCTGGCGAGTATATAGGGGCAAGAACACAACACTCCTCTCCTCAAACGTGTGCCGGTGGCGTGCTGGGCTTCGCCACGGTAAATCAGAGCATGCCGCACGTGCGCACTGGGGACGTACTAAGAGGCCTTAATCACCCCTTGAACGTGCGCCGTGCGGATGGCGGATGGCGCTCGCTCCGCACGCGCCTCCGACACATGCAGTCGCGTGGACTCGATTTCTTTTGCTTCTTTTCTTCTCAATCGGAACTGGTAAACACGTTATCGGCGGAGCGTCTGCAAGACGTCTGCCCCGGCGGCGGCCTGGTGGGCGGGAGGGGCGCGGGC
>NW_026267783.1:37784-38190 GCF_000697945.3 Frankliniella occidentalis
CCGGACACGTACTCACTCGTTTTGTGTTGTTTGCCGCTGCTGCATACGTGCCTCCTTGCACGCCCCGCGGCGAACACCCCCGCCGCCGCCCCGCCCCGCCCCGCCGGTGGCGTCGCGTCGGTCGGAGGGCCAGCGTCCTCCGGGAACACTATCGCCGAGCCTGGAGCTGCAGGCTCCAGCAGCCACAGCAGCCTAGCCCCCTCATTCTGCAGCCCCCCCCCCTCTTTTGCCAAGCGCGCGAAACTGAGGCTGCACCGCACTCTGCTTGCGTGTACGCGAGCACGCGTCGAGATATCGTCTGATCCGCTCAGCGAGAGAGCGACTCGTCACGCGGCGGCGCTGTGTGACGGCATGGTGACGGTGACGCGTCGTCACGCGGGGGCACGCGTGTGTCACCGTCCCGGCG
>NW_026267784.1:0-882 GCF_000697945.3 Frankliniella occidentalis
TGTGCTTCCTTTCCTATCCTCATGGCGCGCAAAAGAAAGCGCCAACAGATAAATATCCCACCCACCACGCGAACGCGGTTGCTAGCGAGCGACGCTCGGTCACGCCGCTCACGAGTCGATAGGTCGGCGGAGGTTAAACGCGCGGGTGGAAAATCTAATCTCTAATTGATAGAGGGGTAAGGTGAAAATATGGGCGGCGAGGGGTGGGCCTCGCGTGTCGAGAGTCAGTGTGGCCAAAACGTCTCGCGGCCCCGCCCCGCCCCGCCCGACCGTGTCGATACCGCGGCCGGCCGCGCAGCCCCGTGTTCCCAGCGCCTAGAAATAAAGAATCCCCGAGGAAATAATCCCCCGCCAGCAGAGGTCTGTGATTTCCCCTCATTACCACCGCGTTAGGGGCGGGGCCAGGCCGGGTCCGGCAATCACATGGAAATGAGACGGGCGCGCCACACTCTTATTTATTTTTCCGCACCGTCCATTACCTCCTGCCGCGCCACCTCCCTCCCAGCGACCAACCCCTCCAGCCCCGAATCCCAATTTCTCGTTTCTGCTGTCCCGCTCGTATTCCATCCCCCGTGGCTTTTGGGGCAGGGGTCGTTTTGGTCAGATGGAGTACTCTAGTTACAACTACTTCCTTCCGGCCATGGCGGCAGGTCGGCGGCGGGCACGGTCGGCCGCCGCTTGGTCGGTCTCGGGTTTGGCCACCAGGCTGCCTTTGGGTCCGACTTGGGGACCCGAGAGTGGTCCCCGCATTGGGCCTCACCATGGCGGCGGTACAGAACCATTAGCTTCACCTGACGCAGTGCCCCCTAACCCTCCCCAACCACCACCACCACCCCCTCTCCCTTCGACCGTCCATCCCGGGGAAACGCACTCCGCCGCCCC
>NW_026267784.1:5932-6713 GCF_000697945.3 Frankliniella occidentalis
CCTCCCCGGCCTCGTTTGCTCAGCTTGTTTGCAAGCCATATAACGCCGCGTTAAGCGATCACATCCCTCGTCGTGTTATTTCGCGCGTGCCGCCACCGCTTTGTATTTTTTCCCCTTTCTTTCTTTCTCTCTTTCTTTCTTTCTATCGTTTCCAGCCTGCTTTTTTTTTTACTCTCTTTCCCTTTCCTACTTTCCGGCTACGCTTTATCCAAGCGATGGATTAATCCTCCAATGTTTAACAACGGCTGAGCGTGCTGCTCAGGCGCACGCTCCATCCGCGTAGCGCAGCATCTTTATGAAAATTTTGCAATTTCTTTGATATTAAAAGTAATAAAATTTCTCATTCTAAAGTACAGCGAGACGAAATAAATCGAAAGCAAACGCTGATATAGGGGTTGCGTAAACCTGCACGGTAAAAACAATGTCTGGATATCTTCTCAAAAAATGGGGGAAATTCCCACATTATTGGGGGGAGACTTCCTAAAGATCCGAGAAGTTTTACTCAAACTATAGAAGTGCCTCAAAGTTTTCCGTTTACCTGAAAAAATCAGACATTGTTTTTACCGTGTGTATCGCCATATATTACATGAGACTAGAGGAGAAGCCGTGCTGAGCTGCTCGACGGCGCTGCGCTAGGCTGCGCCGCTGGGCTCTGGGCTCGCTTCTGCCTCGACGGCCATCCTCTCCTTTACAGCCCCAACTGGGATGGGAATACTAACTGCACGCATGCGGGACATTCTAACAATGTGGCGGCGACGTCACGCCGCACAGCACAGCGGCT
>NW_026267784.1:6763-7194 GCF_000697945.3 Frankliniella occidentalis
CTTACTTGTATCTTCTAATTACTTGGACGCAGCATCCGGTCCAGACCAGAGCCACAGCGGGGGCTGGGGGGATGGGGCGGGCGAAGGGGACCGAGAGAGGCAACTCGGAGGAAAGGAAAAGGAGCCTTCCTTCCGCGTGGTTCTGTCACGTCTCCCTCGCTCTTCTCTGCCTCGTTCTTGTCTCCGTTGCGCTGGCTCCACTCCGCCCTTTTTAGCAGATATTATACCTTACAACCTTACACCTAAACTAACTAAACATAACTATGCATGAGTAATGTAAGATGTCATTGCTTTAACTCTCGATTAAGCAATATTTTCTCCACCTCCCCGTGGTCACACCCTGCTCTGCTACAAGCTCAGGTAAGCGGACGCCGTGTGAGTCTCGCCGCGCGCATCCTGCTGCCGCCTCATCCGCTTTCGGCCTTCGTCAA
>NW_026267784.1:8915-9303 GCF_000697945.3 Frankliniella occidentalis
ACCCCGAAACTAACCACCCGTATTTCCTGACTTTGAGGGTAGTTACAACCGGGCCGGGGCGTGGTGGTCGTGGGCCTCGGGTCGAGCTGGGCGCCCGGGCCTCTGAGGGACCGCAGCGCGCCGCTGGTGCGCACCGAGTGACTCCCGTCCCCGGCCGCGGCGCCACACGGCCAGGAACCGCTGACCGGCGCCCGTACACCACTAAATTATGGTATCTGTCTCATCTTCACATCTAAGTTATTGTACTATCGCTCTATGAATTCAATTGGAAACGCAGGTAGTGAATGTGCTGTGAACCCGACGCAAAATTTCCTGTACGCAACTAGATTGCTTTCAGTTCGTCGTGACAAACCTAAAACGTACTAGTTGCGACCCTCTCAGCGAGTTC
>NW_026267784.1:9425-9739 GCF_000697945.3 Frankliniella occidentalis
AACACGGCGGCGCGTGCTCTGAATCACCCGGTATGTGATATTCGGTTCAAACTTTTTAAAGTGCGTGCCAAAAATGCCAGACACACACACGAGTATGTGTTCTAATGTCACAACTTTTGTTTGTAGTGCAGAGGTTACTCCGTGTCGAGTACGCAGTTTCTCCCCTCACTAGTGAAAGTGAGCCCCCACCCCTCCCCTCTTACCCAGGACGGTTATCCAAACGCAATTACGGCACGTGCTGCACAAAAGCCGGGCCGCCTCCTTACTCCTGCAGGAGCGTGATTTAAGAATTTCCCGCCCGGGGCCAGTGTGCT
>NW_026267784.1:10593-10966 GCF_000697945.3 Frankliniella occidentalis
CTGGTTCGCTTGACCCGACAAGTTGCGGCCAAAGTCTATTGACGGCTTTACGCCCCTCTCCCCTCTCACTTTTCCCCGTTTCTCCTCCACGACCACCAATGCAGCCGTCCTCGGACACACGCTCCACTGAAGGTATAGCTATATGCCCTAACATAGTAAAGATGCACTGGAAATGCAAGTGAAGCAAACTTCACTTCTTTAAACACTGAAAGTTAGTAGTAAGGTTTAAAGGAAAATTTTCGTTGGAGCAAGTTGTAAATTATAGTATGCAATCGTAAAAATAATAAACGTGCTCTCGTAAATATACAAACACGAGTGAAGTACCGGGTGATTCAGAGCACGCGCCGCCGTGTTGCGGATTTGCCTATCCTCG
>NW_026267784.1:11633-15527 GCF_000697945.3 Frankliniella occidentalis
ATACGAGGGGGCGTATTGGATAGAAGCGTTTCCAGAAGACGTAAACTTTCCCGGTAAATTCTGCTTGCTGGACTGATCGTTCTCGGCTGCGTTACTCTCCTCTACCTAGAGAGTGTTCAAAACCAAAGAAACAAACAGACACGGCGACACACATGGCAAAAGGACTTGATTTTTAAGCTGTTTTCAGGAGGCCGGCCGGCTTGGAATCAAAGACGGATTCGTTGGAAAACTGGTGGGCCAAACATAAAATGCTGCTTGAAACGAAGCAAAAATTAGTACTGGTTTTCAAGCTGCAAAACAGACACTTTTTGATTTTAGCCCAACTGCTTAAAAAACGGTCACCTCAGCTCGAAACCCATGCAAAGCTCCCGTTTTTGCCGTGCACATGCACACACACGCGCAGGTGGGCCAATGAGTTCCACATGGAGTGGAGGCCAAGGTCTGTCGTGGCGTTATTGTGGTGTAACCGTTGGCAGAGTGCCTGGCGCCGCGCACCGTAGGCAACACCGGCCCAGGCCCTCTAACTCCTCCCCCCTCTCTCCCCCTAAAGTTTCTCTCCGGGCCCTGCGGGGTCGTCCGCTCCGCTTCAACCCAACCAGCCGACCCGAACCCAGCAGCTAGCTGGTCGGTTGGTCGGTCAGTCGGACGGGCGGACGGACGGACGGACCTGCGGACGGGCCGTGATCTCAAACGGAGCCACCTCTCCACGAAGGTGAGGCTGAACGAGCGGGAACCGAGCCGCCTTGCTCACCCTGGCGATACCCGACCGGAAGGAAGCATAAACGGCGAAAGGAAGGAGTGGTGAGGAGGAGGGCTGCAATAGCACTACGCAACGCACACGCGGGAAACATTTTCTTTGGGGAAAATAAATTGTATTCACGATTCGAAGCAACTGTAGAATCACAACCAATCGTAATAATTTCTGAAGTTATAAATTTTTGACAACGAAAGAACACTTGTGATTTTACAAAGAGTTCTGGCAACTTTTTTCACACCGAATTATTCGTTAAGTTCTGACTTTTTTTAAATTTAACAGTTCACAACGAACATTTCGTCAATTTGAACAAGTTTTAGTTTGTGTTGAAGAAAATGTTTCTTCGTATTAACGAAAAGTTCGTCAAAGTCTTGGTCCCGCGTCCCCACAAAGAAACGACGGTTTCCTGGCTGAAGTCGAGTCGGGGTCGGGGTGCAGTTCACCACCAGCGCGCCCTCACCGCCCTCAAAGAGCAATTAGAGCGCCACCTTTGTGTGAGGAATGGTGCCGGAATGGTAATAACGAATAAATCTCTCGAGTGCCGGCTTGTTGTGACGTGAGGTGGCAGAAACAGCGGCGGCGGGGCAGGTCGGGGAGGCTGAAGCCGAGGCTGAAGTCGAGCCCCGAGGCTTGCAGCAACGGCGCCCAGCCCCGCCGGCTGAAATAACACTCGCGTTCCTGATTCCGCAAGTCAGCCCAGCCACGTGTGTGCAGCTTCATTCATCTTCTCGGAGCGGAAACACAAGCATCACGAAAGTGTAATAAACGAAATGGAAAGGGAAGGGAAAGGGACACACACACACACACACACGGGCCGCCAAAAAGCGTCGCAGGAAATACCAAAATAAAATTTGGAAAAAGGTAACAAAACATAGCGTCCGACGCGAATGGTTAGGTGACCCACATCCGGCCGATTCGGCGCAGAGGCCCTGGCGAGGCGATTGACTGACAGAGCGGAAGACAAAGCACTTCAGCGCACACGTAACATGAGGCCGGGATCTCATATCCCAAGTTTAATACGCAAGAAATGGTTACGCTGAACGAGGAAAAAGCGCTCGGCGGAGACGACGACGGTTGAAGAAGCGGAGGAGGAAAAGAGCAGAGGGTCGTTTTGCTGCGGGGGAGGTGGGGGACGCGCATGGAGACTGTACTACGCACCGCTCACCGTGGCTGTAAGGATCGAAACAGAGAGAGCGCTGGTCGCGGTCTGGTCGGGTAGAAAAGAGCGAACATCCACTTTTAGCGCGGTAATGGTGAGCCGCGCCCCGCCAGCCTCACAGGGATCATCACCCACAGAGTTGCTTTCCAAGAAGATGCGGTTCAGATCCTTTGCCAAAGGCACGAGTGCCGGCCCGGCGGGACATGGGTAAGGGGGGTGGGGGAGGTGTTTCAGTACACATGAGCCCCTCTGGCAAGGGGCCACGCTGACCACTGCAGTCCCATCTCGCTTGCAACTACACGCCGGCCGCGCTCCACTTGGGGACGACCGCGGCATGGCGAAGTGATTCTGCCAGCAGCGCGTTGTACTTGTGTAGCGGGAAATAAATGGAGCCGAAAATGAAACCACCGAAAACAGGGGAGAATACTCTGACTCAACATGTTGCAGAAACTGCATAGAAAAAAAAGATTGTTTGAATTTCATTCGCGTTTCGATCACGACGTCGCACTTTATTGCTCAATTTCTTATCTTGGTGGGCGCAAAAATTCTCACAGACAAAATAGGCTGCTATTCGAGGCGAGCGGAGAGCGCTGCGCGCTCTGGCGGCCGAGAGCGGAAGCGCTGGAAAGCAGATACATTCGCCGGGAAGCATGGGCTAGCATAGGCTCATTGTTATTATTATGGCGAAAAACCCGAAAAACAATACATATTGTTCAGTTCCACAATGCGATAACTACGGCAAGGAGGGACTGAATTTCCATTTGTTTCCTAAAGACCCAGTTCTGAAAAAAGAATGGGAAAGAGTCTTGAAAATGGGAAAACCAGCTTCAGCCTACATGAGGGTTTGCTGGGAACACTTTTTACCAACAGATTACTTTCCTGGAGGTATGACATGTCATTTTACTGCAATCCTTCCTCAAATTATTTAATCAGCGACAAAATTTTCCCATTAGAATATATTGTATGCATTTAAAACGATCCTTTTTGTTAGAAAAAAAACGGAAGCAGCTGAAAAACAGGGTTATTCCCTCCCAGAAACTGCCTGTCAGGACACATGACAAAATAAAAAACACAGATGAGACAAAAAAGAGGGAGGAAAGAGTCAACAGAAGGAACACGAGTAATTCTGGGACAACTGCTAGGTATGTTCTGAGTATTTTGTACCTTTAACGTTGTTCACAGAATGGTACAAACTTAGGGATAAAATTCCAATTTCTCTCCAGTTCTGTGCCAGGTCACGATCATGATGACAATACACTTAATGAAATAAATTCTGAGGGAAGTGCTTTGGAAAATCAGGACAATGCATTTGATGCTCAGTCTTCATGTGATGTAGGCGTGCAATGTACTCGGAGTGTATTATGTGACAAGGGCACATCGGTGGATCCAGACTGTTTGAAACTTACTTCTCCACCCACTGATAAAGAATGTGTAATGTTACAAATATTGACAGACACCACTGTCTTGTATACATACACAGGACTCCACTCCTTTGAACTTTTAGATGGAATTGTAGAATGCGTCAGAGATTTAGAGCCAGAGCAGCCTCAGGGCAAAGTAAAACAGCTGAGCCTGAAGGCAAGGATCGTTCTCACATTCGTAAAACTTAAACTGAATTTATACTTCACCACCTTGGCCCCATTATTCGGTGTGAGTCGCCATACCTGCTCTAAATATTTTCAAGACATGGTACCAAAGCTGCGCACAGTTTTAGAATCAGCTGTGGACTTTCCTGAAATTGAATGTAACAGAGACAATATGCCCTTGTGTTTTGGAAATTACAAGTCAACTCGAGTGGTAATAGATTGTGCTGAGACTCCAGTGGAATGTTGTAAATGCATCAAGTGTAGAATTTTGACCTACTCCCACTACAAGAAGCGCAACACTCTGAAATTTCTTGTGGGTGTTGCTCCCTCTGGCATGATAGTTTTTGTGAGTGAAAGCTATGGAGGCAGAGCTTCTGACAAACAGGTCACTATTG
>NW_026267784.1:20647-22235 GCF_000697945.3 Frankliniella occidentalis
TAAATAATCATTCTTGAGTGAAGAATAATTTATGAAATCACATTCCTCAAGGCCCAACAACAACAAACCTAATTGCACTTGACCATGATATTTATGCTTCACTTTCATGTTACCATTTTTGTCCAGGACCTGCAGAGCATTCATTTCTGCAAACAAAGAACTGCTCATTGTCTTGCCAGCTTTAGGACATTTTATTTCTAATAATTTGAGGGGTACCCTATTTTCACTTAATACCACACCATCAGGACTAAAACCAAGCCAAGGTACTTCACTCCGAACCAAGAGCCCAGTCTCAGCAACACATGAGCCAGTTTCTTTGACATACGCATCTCGTGCTAAATCCTCATATTGATTACCATGTTCAATATCAGGACCGTGTGGATTAGAATGATACAACTCAAGATATTTGTTGTCCCAGTTAGGGTTTTTGTTGTGGATATAAGTCTTTAAAGAATAACAAATAGATCCTGTAACCCTGACTTCTCTCTGAGCTAGCCATTCATCATTCTTTGCTTGTCCAGCAGTCATTTCAGCTATGTGTAAACACTTTTCAAAACTGGCTTCTACCCGCTCTTTGTAAAACTGCTGTATTTCTGGCTCACACTGTTTTAGAAGATTTTCTGATAGCTTCCTTAAATGTCCTATGACTAACCAAGTCTGAAGTGATAAGATATTTTTAACAGTAAGTTCATTTTCACACCTCCTAGACGCTTTATCAAGTTCATTGACAGGAGCACTGTAATTGATACGAAGGCCACTCTCGAAGATGGACAACTCAGATAGAGGTGCAGCTGCAAAAATTAATTAAAAAGTGATCATCAGCTGGTACATAAACGCACAATCATATGATGGGAATGGACAATTCATTGCTAACATTAAATTCATGGAAACTATAAATTAAATACTAAAATTGATTTCACTCGCAGTTAAATTGATGCAAAGGTCCTCTAATCACTGGAATGAAGGCAAATTTGGTGCCTAAAATTGATTGTTTTCAAACGTAGGATATATATATATATCAGTACAACGAGCAAACTCCTATTAAAATCATGGAATTTAAGAATGTGACTTGCAACGAATAAGGATATTTTTCCACTTGGCCCTCATTTCTGGTGTCACCGGTGGTAAAGATTGTACAAAGGGGTTCTTCCTTTCTGCAACATGGCACAGATCTTGAGTTCTGCGAGGCTTGAAGTTCTGGACATGTTGTGGTTTCAGAACGCCCCACTGCTGTTCCAAATCCGTACAGGTCAGGTCTTCAACATCTTCTTCATTAGTTCTGCAGAAATTTAAGAGTTGACAGAAAATAAAAGAACCAAAACATTTGAAAACAGAAGAACATTACGAGTAAGCAGGTTATGTTTACATACCTATTGAGGTGAATGAGAGTTGCAATCACATGTTTACACTTTTCTGACTGCCCCGCTTTGCACGAACATTGTAGCTTTTCAATCCTGTCACCTGCCTCCATGCCTAAATTTAATACAACCTCTATTTCGTGCGGTTTGTCCATGACACCGCTGGTCTTGGCCGCCAGAGCTTGGATCGTGAGTTTCTCGTCAGTTTTTGCCTTAATCCCAACCACTAG
>NW_026267784.1:27029-28017 GCF_000697945.3 Frankliniella occidentalis
CGAGCTCGACCAGTCTGAACCCAACTAGTCAGAAGACCCCCGCAAGTCGCCTGTTTCGCGTGCTACGCGTAGCAGCAAAGAGGGAAGGAAAAAAAACGAGAAGGTAATCAAGAATCTCTTCCTAAACAATCCCCACTGGACCCTAATTTAGCAGCAGCTTGTTAAAAACGAACGTTCCTTAGAGGGTCAACGGCCTCCTCGAGTGAGTGGCGTAGCGGCCTACATGGGGGGTTGTGTTCGCTGTGTGCCTGCAGCTGTGGTCACGCTCTTCACTTGCCTCCGGTTCGACCGGCCTTCCCATCAAAGTCTTCTCGTGGGTTGACCCTGCTCCACCCCACTGGTAAAACAAATGTTGCCCACTCATATGTGCAATCCATTTCTTTGATTGCATGGTTTATGACTGAATTGCACACTATACAGATTGCAATCAGTAAGCATTAGCTTACTTAACGGAACGATTACGAAAAGTGCAATGTTCGCACACCAAATGACGTCTTCTTGAGCTCGACTGCATATTTGCACATACTTAAAACTGCGCCTCGCTTGGCGTGCGACTTTCTACATTTGTTTTAACAGTGCCGAACCGTGTGAAGTCTGGTAGCTCCCTTGTCTGTTGGGTTAATGCTTGTCCCGCTCTGTTCGCCCTCCCACACGCGGGCCCTGCGTGGCGACCTTTCTGCACAAATATTATCTCTCACGAAATCAGCTTGGTCAACGGATTACCGGCTTAAACAGCGGTGGAGCGGAGGGTGTGAACACAGACAGACCACGCTGCTGCTGCATTAAAAGTTTACACGCTAATTAAATGCGAAACGAAACACTCCGCGTTTTTGTTGTATCCGCAGTTGCTTGTGATGCATTGGAAAACATGCCTTATTCCGCTAGGTCTCAGTTTCCGCCTTTACCGTTGTGACACCAACGTCGCGACTTGGGAGGGTGGCTCTGGAGCCAGCGCTCCGCTCCGCCGCCCTCCTCCCGTTCGGGGGGA
>NW_026267784.1:29757-30145 GCF_000697945.3 Frankliniella occidentalis
TGGACCGCGGGGTGTTGACACCAGCGAATTGATTCGCATCGCACAGCCAACTACCGCATCCCCTGCGGGTAATGGTAATATTGCGTGTTTGAGAGAGGTGGCAGAAGAGGGGTGTGTGTGGGTGTGGAAACGGGGGAAATGGGTAGAGAGATGGAGGGAGAGAGCGAGGGGGGAGAGAGTGAGAGAGAAAGAGAGACAACAAGGCAGATGAGGTGTTTTCGTAGTTACGCGCGCTCTCGCGGTGGGTTTAGGTCTGGCCCCTTGCAGGGACGACGTGGCAACGCGGAACACCACAGAAGCGCCGCTGGGTGCGCATCGCATCGAGCCGAGGGGGAGATGGACGCAGATTACGCAGCAAACAGATGGCTACTTTCTCTGGGGCCTGGCC
>NW_026267784.1:34485-34805 GCF_000697945.3 Frankliniella occidentalis
CTCGCCCCACCCTCTCCTCCTCCAGGCGCGTCAAATCGTCTTGATAATAAATAAAAATCGTGCTGTCTGCAGCGAGGCGGCGCGGAAGGGGAAAGCGGGCCAAGGCGGCCACCTCGCCAGGCGACCTCAAGGAAATCATTTCTCTTTTCACGCAAAATATTGGTGGTTGTCGTGACTTCTGCGAGGCCACGACGTCCAATATTTACGTTAAGCATTCTCACACGCTATTTTATTTAGTCGAGAAAGTTTTGGGGATTTCAACCCGTGAGAAACATCGAGTATAACACGAGGCCACTACGTTGCGGGCAACACGTCCGAGC
>NW_026267784.1:40155-40661 GCF_000697945.3 Frankliniella occidentalis
CACCACTGATTAATACTACATGGAAGTATGCAAAAGCAAGTCGAACAAGTGCACAACAACCAATATATTGCTGATCAAATTTGATCAGCAAGCGTACTACAACGCAGCAGTGAGATCAGAGAGCTCACCGGTGAGTGAGCACCCGCGTGAGCCGGCAGCCAAGCTGGCAGGCAGGCTGGCGGCAGTCAGTGAGTGTTCACGTTCACGCAGGTGCTCACTCTCCGGTGAGCTCTCTAATCCCTCTGCAGTTGAACACTTGCGAGTATGCAACTTGTAGTAGACATTTGCAAGTGCCGAGCAGTTGCCAGCTTCGTTTATCGGTGAAGTGCTCTGGAAACTCAAGTGTCGTACAGCATGACAGTTTAAACTGTCATACCAATTGTTCTACAGTTTGATCTGTCATACCATTTGTGGTCTACAGTTATAAGTGTAGTACACGACGTGTCCGACAGATAAAAGCGTCATTTGTAGCTGTTGGACACGCGGTGTCCTACACAAAGAACTGT
>NW_026267785.1:0-702 GCF_000697945.3 Frankliniella occidentalis
GAGCACACACTGATCGCAGATTTAAACCAGCATCGATAAAAGGCAACTGTCATTGTCCGCAGCTCATCGAAATCACTGAAATTTTGCACTTAACTTTACACAAAGTCACACCAACCCAATACGCGGTCGCCATTTAAAAACTGAAACTGAAACTTTTGTTTACGACTGTCATCAGATAACAGATGGTTATTCGCAGGGAAACGAGGAAAAAAAAACCCAATCCGATCGCGAGTCGTCTGCTGCTCCTGCCGAAAACACAACATTCATCCATGGGTTGCGCGCCGTCGTCTCTTTTCCTTGTGGTGCGAATTTTTTCTTTTGATGTTCTACTCGTATGCTTTTGCGCATGTGATTATAGCCTGGTTCTCTTTTCCCACCTATCGTTTTTTGGTCTCGCAAAGTTTTCGTTGCATTGTTTAATAGAACGCATTCACCTCATGTGTTTCCCATTTACTTCTGTTTTTGTACGGTTCACACGGTCCCGTTTACATGACTACAACTGTCTTTGCTTTCATTTTGCTTCTAATGCCGTCGAAGTTTTAAATAACGTTTCATTTTTCAGCAAAGTTGTCAAATTCTACCATTGTTATGATTATTAACTATTATTTTCCAATGCTTCAGGTGCTTCTGGTCGTCAGAAGTGAGGTTAAACTTCACACACAAATAATGTTTCAGATGGGTGCTGTGACTGGATTTGGATGG
>NW_026267785.1:6006-8015 GCF_000697945.3 Frankliniella occidentalis
AGGTGGCCTTGGATGTGGCGTCCATCCAATCCCGGGCCTCTCACTCCAATGGACAGTATTCATCTCACCAGAATAAAGAAACAAGCAGGGGTAATTGGGGTGCGTCCAAGGGACGTGCTATAGGAAATAGAGCACAACCCTATACCAAACCTGCTCGCAATCAGAATGGTCACCATAAGAATGAAGCTCCAGCCACGTACAAGTGTCGCAAATGCACTAATGTGCATGCTGCAAGACAATGTCCAGCCTGGGGTCATGAGTGCACCAAGTGTGGCGAGATGAACCACTATGAAGTTGTGTGTGATGGAAAACCATGGAAAAGGAAGAACAACTTCCGCTCCGCCAAGTCTGTGCATCAGCTGGAGGAGGTCAACACCAGTGAGGAAGAATCCTTGCTGGAGGAGGAACCCCACACGCAGTCCAACTCATCTCAGGTGAGGTACGTGCACATGCTGACTATAACTTCTGAGGGCATTATAACTAGTGGAGAAAGTGCTCATCCTCGCAAGGAATATACTGAGGTAGTCAAATTGCAAGGAGAGCATCTTGTTAAATTTAAACTTGATGGTGGCTCTGAAGTAAATATCCTACCATATGAGGTGTTTACCCTGATCAATCGGAACTACCCCGTTAAACCTTCCCCAATACGCTTGAGCTCATATGGAAAGGTTATCACTTCCCCATATGGTCAGGTGGATCTCCTGGTTGAAACACACCATGGAGATAAGAAACTTTATCCCTTTCAAATCTCTAAGATAGATGATAGACCCATCCTGGGGAATGTGGCTTGTGAAGAGTTGAATTTAGTTAGGAGGGTGCAGCACCCGGAGCGACGAATACATTTGGTAAATAAAGTGCCACTTGTGTTGCCAGCAACTAAGGAATTGTTATTGGAACAATATTCAACACTCTTCACAGGCCTAGGGGAATTTGCCACAAAAGTTCACATAAAAATAAACCCCAATGTGCAACCAGAGATGTGCCCCCCTCGTCGGTATCACTTTTCCTTGGTGGACAAGTTAAAGGCGAAAATAGACAGTCTAGTGCAACGAGGTATCGTGGCACCTATAAAAAATAATGAAGTTCCCACTTTTGTCAGTAACCTGGTTGTTCGTGAGAAAGGAGACGGGGATCTCAGGATCTGCCTTGATCCTGAACAATTGAATAAAGCCATAGTTCGACAAAAGTATATAATACCCACAGTGGAGGAGATTGCTCACAAAGTGAAAGATAAAGCTATATTCACTGTACTGGACTTGAAAGAAGGCTTCTGGCATGCCACACTGGATGCTGAATCAAGTTCTCTGTGTGCCTTCTCCACCCCATTCGGTTTATACAAATTCCTGAAAATGCCCTTCGGCCTCAGCTGTGCGCCAGAGATCTTTCAGTTTTACAATGAACAAGTGTTCAAAGGTACTTCGGCACGAATCTATATTGATGACTGCTTGATAACTGGAAAAGATCTTCAGGAGCATGACAGAGAGCTGGCCAGAGTTCTGGAAAGGGCCAAAGAGCAAAATATCAGGTTTAATCCAGCCAAAATACAATACCGTCAAACTGAAGTTAAATTCCTGGGTCAACTCTGGTCCAAAAATCAGATTAGGGTAGATCCAGAGAGAGTTCGGGCTTTGGAAGCCATCAAGGAACCCACCAAGAAAAAAGAACTTCAACGTTGTCTTGGCATGTTCAATTACCTGAGGAATTTTATTCCACAAATGGCTCAGATAGCAGCTCCACTGTACCAGCTTCTCTCTGGATCTGTAACTATCCACTGGCTTCCCCAACATGCAGAAGCATTCAAAAGCTTAAAGGAAAGTGTAGGGTCGTCCCCAGTACTAGCTACTTTTGACAGTACAAAGCCTTCAGTGATCCAAGCGGATGCGAGCCAATATGGCCTAGGTTGTTGTCTGTTGCAGGGAAATCAACCTGTAGCTTTCCACTCTCGGGTCCTTACTGAAACAGAAAAACAGTATGCTCAGATTGAAAAGGAAATGCTTGCCTTGGTCTTT
>NW_026267785.1:8896-10829 GCF_000697945.3 Frankliniella occidentalis
ATAATATTTGGGGACAATAACCCTCTAAATTCAAAAGAGTGTCATGAGTATGCCAGGGGGATAGGCAGCAAAATAGTTACCAGCTCTCCAGAATACCCAAGGAGCAATGGACTAGCTGAGAAAGGAGTCCACATTGCTAAACAGTTGATGACTAAAAGTGGAGAGGCTAAAATTCATTATCTTGACGCACTGCTGGAGTATAACAACACTCCTTTGTCAGGTATGAATGTTTCGCCATCTCAAGTTCTCATGAGTAGGACATGTCGTACATCAGTGCCTGTGTTGCAGCGTAACCTGGAACCCAAAATAATAGATGTTAGGGCGCAACTCAAAAGGAAACAGGACACAGTAAAGATGTACCATGACTCTCATGCCAAGGTTAAAGTAGTCGAGTACCAACCTGGTGATAAGGTATCTATCTTCCGAAACAATAAATGGTGTAAGGGTAAAATACTCAGGAAACATGCTGCTCCAAGGAGTTACATAGTCCGAACTTCTGGTGGAAGTCTCCTGCGCAGAAATACGTTTCACCTTAAACCATCCAGAACGGAACCTGATTATCTTGACAGGACAACAGCAGTGGACATTGAGGACCTCATAGCCTCAAGGGTGAATGAAACTGTAACACTGCCAGAAACTAACCTTGAAATTCCTGTGCCCACAGAAAACAACGAAGGTGAACACGGGACGGAGCTCGAGGATTGTACTCCCAGGAGGAAACCTGTGTTGTCCGAATCCCGGTGAAGAAGCTGAGCCTACTGTCAATCCAGGAACACGATCAAGAAGGTCTGGGCGACCTATAAAGAAGCCTGTCAAGTATGGATATGATGACTGACAGACCACAGCCATCATCTCCACAAAATCAATATAGCCTTTCCCTGCGTTCTTTACTGCGTCTGTAAGGACCAGAAGGACTTTGCCCTTTTTGTTTCTTACCCTAGTTTCTTGAGTAGTCATTTCCAGAATAATTCTGTACACATAAAAATTATCATGAGCAGCTTCTTATGTTTCATAATAAGTAATTTATAGTACTCATGCCAATCTTAGAATTGCAGTTATCTTACCTCTCAAGAAACTCAAATGTTTTTGATAAGCCTGGTGGGTAATGCAAGTCCAAAATGAAGCAGAGTTGAATAAGCATTAACAATGCATTGCCAGCATTTGACGCTGTGAAGTCAATGCCACCTGATTTGACAAAAAGGAGCATGTCCAGTGGTGATTTCTCAGAGTGGTATAAGTCCGAGTGTGATTTGACAGACTGGCGTATGTCCACAAACATGATTTTTGAAAAGGGCATATGTCCCGGTTGTGATTTGTCAGAATGGCGTAAGTCCTCTGGATCTATGGACATATGTCATTCTGACAAATCACATCCGGACATATGCCTCTTTGGACAATCCTCTTTTTGGACTTACGCCTGTCTGAAGAATTACAACCGGACTTATCTAATATTGACATCTGATTTGTCCCCATAACACTGGGCGTATTGGGATCCATGGCAAATCGTCCCCTATTTTTTCGTCCCTTTGACAATTCGTCCCCACCTTTTTCGCCCTCGGGTATTTTGCTTAAAAATTCAATGTCCCGAGTATACTTTTGTCCCGAGCGCAAAATCTCTGCTCGCGGGGAGTATTGCCTTCGAAGCATTTGTTTTTCAACAATAGTACGGGGGTTAGCGGAAACAACCTTGCATTTTTTCATGCTGAGATGCCACTTTGCAGACATCATCCCTAAGGTAACTTTTAAGAAGTGGAGCCCCGGTGGCCCCACTTGCAGGGGCCCTCCAGAGGCGGTTGCATACCATCCAGGGGCAAAAAACGCCATTTCTTGATTTCTTGGCCCTGGAAGCTGGAAAACGTGCTACTCGAGTGGATTTGGGGTCACTATCGGACAGATTGGGTGTGAGACCGTGTGGACCAACCATCGGACCCCG
>NW_026267785.1:10879-11578 GCF_000697945.3 Frankliniella occidentalis
TTCTAGTTTGATTTTAATTTGTGGTGGTTTTGCATCATATTTTATATGTTTTACTCGTTTATCGTCTTTGACAGACATTATTATAAAGGGGAGGGAGGGAGGTAGGAGCGTACTACTGGGCGGCAGCCGCGCCCGTTGGTGGGACCCTAGTATTGTTGAGCAGGGGCCTGACGCGTCACTCAGCCAGGCAGCCAGGCAGGCACTCACTCACTCACTCGGTCCGCTTGCGCCAAAGAAATTGTTTTCTGGTCTGCGCTTCGTTCTCTGTACTTATCGAGAGTAAAAGCTAGCTGACACCTTAAAGTTTCTTATGTATTCTTTATGTTTAGTCCAAAGGTTTTTAAGGTATCATCTGCTAAAAATATGGTCAGTATTAGGATATACCAGGGCAACATTTCCGCATTATTACAATTCTCGGATCAAAAATATGCAAAATTCGATCACCCTTAGTGTATACTCTTCGTTCTCGAAGGATTGGGAATAGACCATTCCGGTAAAGCGAGAAAAAGAACAGACGAAAGAAGCAAAGGCGAGTATGAGAAATAAACGGTGGTGCGTCGATTCCACGGTCGTATAAAACGGTTAAACGTGACTTGTCTGATGCCTAAATTCGTCTGAGAGTTAATGACAATAGTTCTCACTCTCAAGCGACGCAGAATATCTAGTTTACGATGGATTACGTTCAAGCGTTCCAAAGGC
>NW_026267785.1:12418-20279 GCF_000697945.3 Frankliniella occidentalis
CGACACTCCCTATCGAAATCCGCTTATCGTGCGCCGGTGCGGCTCAAACTAGCGCATCTTGCCCGTCCGCGGCACACAACCGCTCATCAGTACCAGCCTTCGCTCATAACCGCGCACGTGAAGGCCGCGCGGCACAGAACAGCTTATCTGCACAGGGCGTCGCACACACCCGCGCAACTGAGTTTTGGCCTGAATTGAGATTTTGTGTGATTTTGTTAGAGCATGACCGTATCTTTCTCTCGGAAAAATTGTATCCATGAAATACTCATATTGCCTGAGTAATAAAGAATGTAAAATTGACCTAACCTCAAACCTGGTTACCATCGTCCGAACGACAACCGCTTATCTGAACGAAGTGACTCTAGGCCGCGTTCCTGGAGCCAGCTAGAACGTGCTATGCCCATGCCTTGCGGTGGCCCGTGGTATCGGCTGGGTTTTGTGTTGTTTTACCTTGACAATGCGGTCGAGAAGGGCCCAGTTCCTTCAGGATTTAAAAGATAAAGCTCAAAGTAAGTAATATCCGTCATAAGATTTGTGAAATTGGATTGTTGAGCGTTCGTAGGTCTTTCATACCTACCTAACCTTAAACTGTGTTCGATAATTTCATTATTTTCTATTATTAAGATGTATAACTATTTGAAGTCATCTTTCTAAAACAGTAATTCTAACATTTTTCCAGATGATAGCCACAATCGCAGTGCAGCTGCCCGACAACAACAGCAGAGCAGAGTAAATGTAGATGATTGTGTCAGCTTGGAAGCTGTTGGCAGGAGACTCCCTGATGCTAGGGGTAGGTGCTCTGCTATTGTTCTGTACCTATAATTTACAAGAGAACGTGATAATTCAAAAAGTTGTCATCTGTCTGGTTTGTGATATACTTGATAAATTTGCATTGACAAAAATTATTTTGAACATTGGTATTACAAATTCTGTTGAAATCAGTTGTTTGATGCACCTTTTGTTTTTCTTTGTGTCTCTTTACAATCAAATTGTGTTCGCAAGTTTTATTTCAATACAGTGTATTATGAATGTTTTCAGCCGTGAACGATTTCAACTTTGTGTGAGTACCTTAAAGCTATGCCGTATAGTTTGCATTGTGCTTCCTTGGAACTGGATCTGTACTTCTTGGTTTATTTCTTTTCACAAACAATTTGATTGGCTGAAGGGCTTGATTCAAACTTCAGACTGCTTTCAAAAATTTTAAGTTAGCAGAGTTAAATGATTTTTGTCAGGAGTCTTATAAGCTGCAAAGCAGAGGTTCAACCACTTCGTTTTTCCATACATATATATTGCGGCCTGTGTCTGTACTGAAAAAAAATTCTCTTTAAACACTGCTGTTCAAGGGTGCTAGTGGCATGTGATTCTTTGCAACAATAATGTATGTTACTCAAAACTAATTATATGAAATGTCTTTCCGATATTTGAATGGCCTCTTTTCTTTATAATTGCCTCTTGCTTGTGTAGCCTGTTGCCTGTAGTGCACTTTTGACATCAATGTTTTAACAGCAACTTTTTCTTCCTACTTGTAGGATACAAAAACAAGGTCAATGACTGGATGGGAGCAAATGAAACCGCTGAGGTGCTCCCAGCAGCGGAGGAGCCCCTGGCACTGGAGCTCCCAGCAGCATCCCCAGAAGCAGAGGCCCCACCAGAAAAGCCTGCTCCTGCAGCAGAGCCCCCAGTAGTGGAAACCCCACTAGTGAAACCTGCAGCAGAGCCCCTAACCGTTATAACGGTTCATAATCCTGTGGTGCAGAGTAAGCCACAACAAGTTAAGCGGAATTTATTTGGATTCACTGAAAATTATGGTAATTCTGACTTCAGCGCTGATAAACTTTCGATTTTTTAAAGAATGTTAAAGAAATGTTATTACCAATCCTTTTTACTTTGCAGGTGGCTCTAGCATTACAGTAGACTGTGAGGTTCTTAATTCAGCTCCACTTGGAGGTAAGTTTTTAAATTTACACTCTTTACCTGTAACTAATAATGCGACAAGCAAAATTTTTCTGAGAGTGGTTGTAATTATGTCAAAGTTCCTCACTTAATTTAATAGAATGAAATTTTTAATGCACATTTCAGGTACTGTCATAGCTGCAGCTCTACCAGAGGATACTAATGCAGCCAGTGATGAAGAATTACCAGTCCGCAGTTTTTTTGTTGGTGAAGTTGATGCTACATCTGACAAAAGCTCTACTAAAGGTAACAATTTTTTTATTTCTTAAAAGTGTAATACAAACAAACTAACTGAATCAGTGATTCATTTCAGAGTTGAATTTAGTTGGTTTCATGTCATTTTAAAGTAATTCATTAGTTTTTGTTTATTTCACTGCATCTGCTAGGTCAAACGAATGAGGCTTCTCATGAACCTATACCTTCATCCCCCCCTGGAGCTGTGGATAATCAACAGGAAGGAAATGGTAAGCATTTGAAGTAAGAAGTTTAAAAGGATTGTGGATATCCCAGACAGAGTGGTAGTGTCAGTACCATTAGGAGCAGAATGGGGAGAGAGAGAGCAAGTGTGGGTAGGAGTTTGGGGAGAGAGGGGGGGGGGGGCAGCGTCGGCCTGCGAATGGTGACGGCCACTTTGGCGAGCACGACGAGCGACAGGCCGAGCAGCGCCAGCCTGGCAAGTAGAGAGAGAAGGACACCTGCACGGCGGCGAGCACTGCAACGGCAAAGAGCAGCAGACCATGCGGGCGCAGCATCAGCACCGCGAGCTCCTTGAGCAGCTCCAGGGACAGCAGAAGGAGGCCGGGCAGGCCGGCGAGCGCGGGCAGGGCGCCGACGCCGAGCAGCCGCAGACTCGGCCCAGCGGGCGCAGCGTCAGCACCGTCATCACCTTGAGCAGCCCCACGAGCAGCTGCAGGGACAGCAGCAGGATGCCGGGCAGGCGGCGAGCGCGGGCAGGGCGCCAACGCCGAGCAGCCGCAGACTCGGCCCAGCGTCAGCACCGTCAGCACCGTCATCACCTTGAGCAGCCCCACGAGCAGCTCCAGGGACAGCAGCAGGAGGCCGGGCAGGCCGGCGAGCGCGGGCAGGGCGCCAACGCCGAGCAACCTCAGACTCGGCCCAGCGTCAGCACCGTCATCACCTTGAGCACCGTCATCACCTTGAGCAGCTCCACGAGCAGCTCTACAGACAGCAGCAGAAGGGCGGGCAGCGGGCAGGAGTGGCGCCAGCGGGCACAGCACCAGCACCAGCACGGCGGCTTCCAGGAACTTCACCAGGGGCTGCAGGGTGGCAGCAGCCGACCAGGAGGGCGGCCTCCAGGACCCGAAGGGACGCGAGGGAACCCATGCTAGCACTTGCACGGCGGGGACGGCGAACGTAGGAGGCGCAGGAGAAGGCCCTGTGGCTGCCTGCACGATCAGTGCCAGGGGCTGCATTGTGATGATGGGGTTTGGTAGAGGACCTGCATGTCGGTTTCAGGGGCAGTGTCCTTGGACGTTCCGGAGGTTGATCAGAATCAGGTCCACTATTGGGCCTCACCACCTTGGTAGCCTACTGCTTTGTGACCTCACCCATAGGGCTTATAATTTTAGTACTTTATTTTAATCCCTTATTGTCATTAAATATTTCTTTTTGTCTTCTAGGTCATATGAATGAAGGTCTGACCGAACACACTGTCCTTACCCATGATGTTCTGGCAACACCTGTGATAGGTAAAGTACTGTAACAGACATTTGTTATTTATTTCCTGCCAATTATTTTATGAGAAATATTAATTAAAATGTGTTTCCTGTACAGGTGCTGCACCCACTATCTTCACTACTCCAGAACAGATTAATTCTACTGCTTCATCAGGCCAAAGGAAACGAACAAGAGCCAGTGGGGCATCTTCTGAAAGTCCCAAGAGAAAGAGATCAAGAAATACTTATCGCTGGAAATCTACTATTCGGAAACAACAGAAGAATTTGGGTCAGCCATACATCTCTGTCAAAGGCAAAGAAATGAAAGGAGCTGAAATGAGAAACCCTTGTTCATGTAAACACAACTGCAGGCATAAAATAACAGAAGAACAGAGGAATTATCTTTTTCAACAGTTTTGGGCATCTGGTAGCCATGAAAGACAGTGGGAGTACATTCGCCAACACTCTACTTCTAAACCTACAAATGAAGAAAAGGAAGGTTTTGTAGGTAAGAAGAAATGTATCAGATCTTTCTTCTTCATGATAGAAGTCAAGAAAGGAGTTGAAAATGAAATTCAGATGGGTGAGGAGTTTCTAGCTCAGATAGAAGATGAGATGGTAACTGAAAAAATACTTGTTTGCAAAAAGATGTTTATGGCCACACTTGGAATCTGGGACTGTTGGATTGATAGTGCATATAAACATCTAAATCCTAAGAAGGGCAATGTTGCAACTCCTGACAAAAGGGGTCGCCATAATAAGCATTTTACCGCAGTTACTCCAGGAAAAATAGAAACAGTAAAGGAGCACTGTAATTTATTTCCTCGTGTCCCATCCCATTACTGTCGGGAAAAATCTAAGAGGGAATATTTGGAACATGGTCTTAGCCTTAATAAAATGGCCAAACTGTATGTCAAATGGGCAGAAGAGAAAGGCCTTCCTAAAAGCAAAGTAGCAACAATAAGACAATATAAAGATGTTGTTAACTCCAATTTTAACATTGGTTTCTTTAAACCCAAAAAAGACCAGTGTGGTCTCTGCGCCCTGATAAGAAGCAAACACAATCCAAGACATATAAAAGACCAATATAAAGAGAAATATGCCGCTCACATTAAGCGCAAGGATTTGGTCAAGAAGATCAAACAAAAGGACCGAACTGTCGCAGAAAAAGACAAGAACTTTGCAGTTATTTCATTTGATCTTCAAAAGCAGTTGCCGTGCCCTAGATCTGAAGTTGGTACATTCTTCTATAAAAATAAATTATCTGTCTATAATCTCACAATTTTTCACGAGGTAGAAAGAATTGGCCACTGCTATCTTTGGCACGAAGGTCTGGGCAGGAAAGGAAGCTGTGAGATTGCAAGCTCTGTAAGTCATTTCATAGACAAGCTTGTCCAAAAGGGACACAAGGAAATAACATTGTATTCAGACAATTGCTCAGGTCAAAACAAAAATAGATATATTTTTGCCATGTTTCAACTTAAAGCAGTTTTGCATGAGGTGAAAATCACCCATCGATTTTTGGAGCCTGGACACACTCATATGGATGCGGACACAATTCATGCTAGGATTGAGAATTCTACTCGATTGAAAGAAATATTGGATTTTGAAGACTGGGTCCAAGCTATCACTGAAGCCAAGGAGACTTTGCCAGCTTACAATGTTGTAAGACTAAAGCAATCAATGATTTTTGACTGGAAACATTTAGTTTCTTTGCAAAATTGGAATAAGGATATGAAGGGCCAAGTAATCAAGTGGAAAAAGGTCAGAGAAGTCAGCATTGACGGGAGAGAAGGTAATCTAGTCAGAATCCGTTACGACTTAGATGGAGAAATTTGTACCCTTAGCCCAAATAGAGTTGGAAGGCCTGTCAATCTTAAAACGTATCAGCCCCCAAGAAATTATGATGGACCAATTCCACTGCAAGCTAGTAAAAGAGAGCATATTCAAGAATTTTGTGATACCTTGGCCATTCCCCTAGACAAGCAAGAGTTCTACCAAAATGTTCTGGCAGGCACTGTGGATGATAATGGCGACGATTTGTCTGAAGTTGAATATGAAACAGATGAAGAAATCATTGCTTCCCTTGATCCAAAAGGTACTGCAGAAGATGACAATGAGGGTGAAGCTGCTGACAGTGAAAATGATCGTGATGAAGAGGGTGACGATACTATTCCATTTTAAGGTGATGACTATATTATTCTTACCAAAAAATTTTATTCTATATATATATATTAGAAAAATGACAAAATATTACATTTCAATATATTCTTGTCCTCCTTTTTTATGCTAAGTTATGCACTTAAGTAATGTATGTTTCTACTACCCTGCTAGCTAGTCTTGGTTTTATTTTGATACGTGATTTTTAATGCTTTAAGAAATGATCAACATACGCATTTTATGTTCTAATAATTTTTGGTATTGTTAACTGCTAGCTAGTCTTATGTTCCTTACCACCTTGTCCTGTACTTATATTTCTCTGAAGACTTAATAGAAGAGACTGATTAGTTTTAAAATAAAACAGGTGTTTAAATCAGACATTTTCTTTATTGACCACAAAAACAAATCTTTTCGTAAAATAATTATTGTATTCTTAGTACATCAAAACAAATCAAAAGCACCAATAAAAAACACAAATTGTCTTAACATGTCAAGTGCAATAAATTGAGTCATAAGATTGATCACGTATACTCTCATAGCACTTGCTCAATATCTCCGTATAAGTAACATGTTCTAATTTCACAAACTTACGTAAAGGGATACTAAGATTTAAGTACTGGGGATAAAAATCAAAAATTTAAGTTCGAAAATGAAGCAACAATCCATAACATACTATATCCATTTCAATTAACACTAACAGGAAAATTGGAAACAAATCACACCATGACATGGATACAGAGGTTATGAAGCACGAATATGATTAGAATAGTACCTCTCCACACCCTCATATTCTGCAAACAAAGAAAATGGTAACTTAAATACAATTCTAAACCATTTAATCACCAAATAATCACTTACAAGCATTTTAAAAACGCTTTTTCACATTGTGTGTGTCATACTCACATTTCATTTTAAGCCGTATTTCTATATCATAAGCAAGAAGACCTTTGAAATGGCCCATATCTAGAGTAAAAAGATCAGAGAACACGATGACACCGCGACCAGAACAAACGTACCACGCATTGAATTGATTTCCACTATCAGATCTACAACATCGCCTCCTGGGAAAGCCGGATTAACCACTTGCGCGGGTGTGTGCGACGCCCTGTGCAGATAAGCTGTTCTGTGCCGCGCGGCCTTCACGTGCGCGGTTATGAGCGAAGGCTGGTACTGATGAGCGGTTGTGTGCCGCGGACGGGCAAGATGCGCTAGTTTGAGCCGCACCGGCGCACGATAAGCGGATTTCGATAGGGAGTGTCGACTCATCATCAAGAATCAGAGAGCCATCAGAATCGTCATACACCTGGTAAAAGGACAGGAGGCCCAAATTAAGTTTACACAAACTACACTACAACTCGAACTCAGGGTGATGCTGCTTACCTTGTGTGATGCTGATGATGAGGTTTTCTCATTAAAACCCTTTGAAGATCCTCAAGACTAACAGCAGAGAGCGTGATCCGGGTCTCTTCAGAAGACCTATCATAAAACAGTACTTTAAAGAAAGGCATGGTGGATCTGAAACAAGGTGATCTTATTTGTAACAAATACTGAAGGCACAAATCCAACATCACAAAGACAAAACTTAAAGTTTTATGATTAAAGGTACAACGAAAACAAGATTACAAAGGCAAACCTTTATACTTTGAGCTGGAGGTCAAGTTTGATGAGACACAAAGGACACAAGTTCAGGCTAATCCTATGCACCTGAAACAAATAGGTTAGGTTCAGGTTAGGCTGTTGACCGAGGAACTGTTTTCTTGATGAGCGAGTACATAAATAACGTCACGAAGTTACGAAAAGTAATAAATGACTCTCAAATCAATGTAAAGAACAAACCCTAGCCAGAGAACAAACCTTTCACAGCATCGAGCGCACAGAGATGAGCTGTATTAGTGAGCAGAGTCGCGGCGAATGGCACACAATCACCGAATAGTAGCTCAAGTGCAAGATGCGACACTTAAATAATGCCATTGTGGGTTTGTTCTACTTTTTAGCCCGCCCTTCTGCTTTGAAAAAGCTATCCAGCGGGCTTATGCAAACGACCTCGTGTGTGTCTGTGTGTCTGTGTCTCT
>NW_026267785.1:27907-29560 GCF_000697945.3 Frankliniella occidentalis
TGGTACTGATGAGCGGTTGTGTGCCGCGGACGGGCAAGATGCGCTAGTTTGAGCCGCACCGGCGCACGATAAGCGGATTTCGATAGGGAGTGTCGTAATGTCATCAAAAACCTGCCAATTTAGTGAAAAGAGCGGGAAAGTGCAAAATTGGTCCACCCTACCTAACCCACCCCCAAAAAGTTTCTTTAATTGCCAAGTTTTCGGTTCTGTTTCTATGAACGCCATACAGCAATAGATAAAAGTATGTTCACGTGTTCAAACAACCATATTACATGTTGTGGCACATTTTTTGGCAGAGCCATCCGTGCACTTCCACCCACAAAGGCCATTTTCGAATGCTCAGCATCGCCAAGGTGGCAGCTTGTGGCACCTGTTCTTAAGCGGAATACGTTAATTAGTGTCGTAGCTACCATTTGGTGCAAGAGTTAGAGTGGAACTCGGCGGAACTCAAATTATGACTTAATATGAAAATAACATTACACCTAACCTCCAAATCCTAACTTTTGAATTATGATTTATTCCTATTCGGAAGTCTTTGACATGATTAATAAGACTTAAAATGTTGCCCAACACTTAATTACTAAGTAATGTCACTTCAAGTACTTATAGACCTTGCTTTTCTCAATTTCGAAGCATTTTACTAAAGCGACTGACGGGGCGAGTGAGCGGAGGCAAGCGCAAGGGTCGGTTTTAACACATCCTAACCGAAACACAAGCGATCGAAGTGAAGTGAAAGTAAAGGGAAATGGTGACTTTAGGTGTCATCTACCGATATCAAACAGAAAAATCGGTTGATTCTAAAGTTTGGATTTTTGACTTTTGCCGCAAATTTTGAGGTCACATCTCCCACTGTGCGTCGTCTTTGAGTTTGCCCCGTAGACGCGAGATTGGGATGTAACGGTGAAGCAACGCGACAACAACCCACCCTTCTGCTTAGAAAACGATTTTTAGCCCGCCCTTCTGCTTTGAAAAAGCTATCCAGTGGGCTTATGCAAACGACCTCGTGTCTGTGTGTCTGTGTGTCTGTCTGTCTGTCTGTCTGTTCAACTAGAAGCAGATGTGTTAGAGACTTGAAATTTTCAGGGTATCTTAAGGTCCACTTCTAGAGAACGAAACGCCTAGGCCTATGGCAAATCCTGGCAACCATCCCTAAGGGTGTGAATGGAGGTATCCAAGGTTCACAAATACTTCCAAAAATTATTTTACTTTTAATGTGCTCCTAAGGGGTAATGCGTCCAAGTAGATGCCTCTGCTCGAAAATTTCGTCCGTTTTGCTCTATCTCTAACCATTTAGGCGCTAGAGGGTCTTTTTTGACGAAAATAAGCTAAAAATTGCCATAGTGAACAATAAGTTGTAGAAAAAGGCCTCAAAACCTCAAAATAGAAAGAAAACTCTCCCCCCACCCTCAAAAAGCGTTTTCTAAGCAGAAGGGTGGGTTGTAGTCACGGTGCTTCACCGTGACATCCCTTTCCCCGCCGGCAGGCCAAGCAGGCCAGGCCCCTGCCGAACAGAGTTGCCGGCGAAGCGGAGCTGGCAACTTCGTTTGGCGGAAGGGCGGGCCTGCTTGTTTTTTGGGAGGGGGGGTTTCTTTCCTATTTTGCGGTTTTTAGCCCGCCCTTCTGCTTTGAAAAAGCTATCCAGCGGGCTTATGC
>NW_026267785.1:29755-31160 GCF_000697945.3 Frankliniella occidentalis
TTTAGTTAACTCAAATATGCAAAGTGATTTACCGGTCACATTATTTATTTGATGATGCACTTCAGTGAATTGCAAGACTGAAATGGTCGGGCCGAAGTGTCGCGAGTACGCGCCAATAAACCCGACCGCCCAATTTGCCATACTAACCGGAAGTGGGAGCGCTGCTCCTCATCTCCGCCTGACAAGCCGCCACGCGCCGCCACGCCCCCACTCACCTACGCTCGCCAGTCGTCGGACCAACCGTGGCGCACTCTGTAGTAAACCCGTGGAGCTTATCTTCCCTCTCTCTCGCACATTCTTCTCCATTTCGGCAACATGAAACACCAAAATCACTACCATCGGTGTAGGGGTTTTGGCGCCGTGCAGTTGGCTACCTCTATAGCAAGCGCGGTTCGTTTGAGTTTCGTTTCCCCGTTTCCCATAGCAACTCGGAAAGAGGAAAAGGATGAAAGGACACAATTTCAACTCAATATAAATATATCAGTACAATATATTGAACACGAAAAAAAAATAACAATGTTATGAAAATAGAAACAAATAAACAATGAAATGAAAATAGAAACAAATAAACAAAGGTCAGAGTAAATACAGAGTCATACTTAGAGTCAACATATTATATAAAGTCAAAATAAGCTCTGACATACTCAAAAGAATGAGTACAAAAAGAGAGAGCTCAAATTGTGAGCGAATTAAACAAAATTACAAGAATGTCTTGTAACATTCAAGCAGCTCGTCCTTTTTCCAGCGGCTAATCCCTTTCACATTTTTATATTTCAAAAATGCTCTTAAGAAATCAACTGTTATTTTTGTGGGGGTCTCTGGAGGATTTGGTTGATGTTGAGCTGGAGGTTGAGGGGTGGATGGATATGGGCGTCCAGACCAGGAGGCCATCACTTTGACCCTTGCTGGAGTGGCCGACGCTGCTGAATATGGTGTACAATCTAGAGACAATTTAAGAAAATAACAGGTGCATTAGTAAAATGTATTACACTGAAGTGATACGTACTAGAATTTAAATGCTTACCAGCACCAGCTGGAGTTTGCACCTGCCTTGCAGGTGTAACATGGGGAGGTCTTGGAGTTATGATCAGAGCAGGGCGTGGTGTGGAAGTAACTAGAGACAATTTAAGAAAATAACAGGTGCATTAGTAAAATGTATTACACTGAAGTAATACATACAAGAATTTAAATGCTTACCAGCACCAGCTGGAGTTTGCACCTGCCTTGCAGGTGTAACATGGGGAGGTTTTGGAGTTATGATCAGAGCAGGGCATGGTGTGGAATTAACAACTGTAAAACAAAAACCAAAAAAGGATTGTAATATTCTTGTAATGTGAGAAGAAAGTCAAGGGATCATTTAATAGTTGCTCTTACCTTTGAGACATGCGGCAACATTTGGTCTCTT
>NW_026267785.1:35922-36261 GCF_000697945.3 Frankliniella occidentalis
TGGCGAAACCACGCAAGTGCATTTTTCAAAAAATTTGAGATATCTATATATTCTGAAAGAGCATGATTTCCTCTTTCCAACGGAATATGTCTCCAAAAATCACCAAAAAATGCACTTGCGTGGTTTCGCCAGTGGCTGTGCGCTGTGGGTGCTTTCGCCAGCGGCGCTGCGCTGTGCGTGGTTTCGCCAGCGGCGCTCCGCCGTGCGTGCTTTCGCCAGCGGCTGAGCGTCGTGCGTGCTCTGCACTAGGGACTGTCGTGGGACGACGTACGGGCTCCGCCCAGTTTAAATATTCGCGCCTTATGCGCTACTGGACAGACCCTTTAGGGCTAGCTAAGT
>NW_026267786.1:0-384 GCF_000697945.3 Frankliniella occidentalis
TGTGCGCCCGGGCCGTGCGCCGTGTGTATGTAAGGCAGCTGGGCCCGCGGAGTGTAATTTGCAGCGCGTATGAAGATCATCTCGAGAGGTAAGTAATATAAAAAAAAACATTTTCTTTGGAGTGTAGCCTCTGCTTTCTCCTTGTTCCCCGATGTCTTTTCCGCAGGTGAAACGGAAAAGACGGAATGAAGAACGGACGGGTATCGAACCCGCGCCGCCCACATGGAGATAAGCGCCTCAGCCCACGCGGCCGACGCGCTACACAGGGAGGGTCGTGCGCTCGAGAGGACTGGAGCCGGCCGGGCGGCGGGGCGGGCGCCGTCTGTAGCTACCCCTTCCACCCGCCCCGCGTCCGTCTATCCGGCGCCGCCGCCCCCGAGTGAT
>NW_026267786.1:1352-2845 GCF_000697945.3 Frankliniella occidentalis
GAATCACTCGTCTTTTCGCTGTAGTAGTCGCGCTAATCACGTGCTTTTTATGATCGAGACAGTTCATTTGAACGTGTGCGTGTGTCTGTGTGTGTGTTCCGTTCAAACCGGGTGTTCAAAAAGTGTCGTTTGGAGCCGGTGGGTTGTTTCGCGCCACCGCCGTTGCCGCCACTACCGCCACTACCGCCTCGCGCGTCCCGCCAGTTCTTGGAACTGGCCGGCCAGCCGTGGGAAAGGAGGCGGGGGAGGGAGGGAGGGGAGGGCACAGCTATGTTCAGATTGTGTCGTTTATCTGTAAAGATTTGGTAATAACGGTGTCGTGTGAGTGCTCAATATGTTGATATGATATCTTAACCTCTGAAAACGACAGCCGGTCGCCTTAGCTCACTGGGGTGTGCTTCGCGTCGTCGGTGCCGCCATACGTCCCAGTTCTCGGAATCGGCGCGCGGAGCAGAGATGGGGAGGGGAGGGGGAAGGGGCAGGGTGATGCAATCAAGTTCGAATTTGTGTTAAAAATGTTGTGTTTTCTGGGATTGACGATGTGCACCGGCAGCAGACACTGGTTTTTCGTAGAAGTGGCGCTGAGCAAGGAGGAGAGGGGGAGGAGGAGGGGCGTTTGGTAGTGCATTCAAGTTCGAATTTGTGTTTTATGTATGCGCAGTGGGACATGCTTGCTGACGAAGACGCCGAGTGGGTGGCGGCCAACGCGGCCGCCTTCTTCGACAACTTGTCCGAAGAGGATGTCGCGGCCGTCGAGGTCGCCCACCAGGTGCTGGACATGGTGGAACACGGCGTTCCTGTCCACGCCGCCGACGCCCCATTGGATTTGTCGGTGGCAGCGCCCCCAGCACATGAAGTTCCTCCACCACCATTACATTGGGTCGCCCCTGCCGCCCCCGCGCCCCCAGCTGCCAGTGTACCTCTCCCCCCGCTGCACTGGGTGCGTCCACCACCCTCTTCGGACGGCGCTGTCGCCGGGCCCTCGCGGGGATCGGCATCAGCTGCCAAAGATGTAAGTATTTCTGTATGGAATGTAGTTCTAGATCTCCAGGTGCCGCTGATGCTGATGATGTTGTGCGTGTTGGTGCTGAGTTGTCCCGTTGTTGTGCTCCTCGTTGCGCTTGGGCTCGTCCTGGAGGCCGGGGCGGAGAACTGTGTCCGCAGGTGCAGTAGTTGGTCATAAGCGTCGTCGGGGAGGGCAGGTCAGGGAGTGCATCGAGCAGCAGGGCAGCGCGTCGCAGAGCGGGCAGGCAGCGCGAGCAGTGCGTCTTCATTGCAGCTGCTCATGTAGTTGTTGATGTACAACCTCCGAGGTCTCTTTGTTGCTCGGACAGTGCGTCGCACTTCGTGTTGTGCACCTAGAGCATAGTGCTGGACTCCGTTGAGGTCGCGGAGGGATGGCAGCGGGATGGGTCGCTGTCATTGTACTAACACTCACATCTGTTGCAGGACTCGGCTTTCCGTGAGGCTGCTCGGCGCAGCGTCGCACGCAG
>NW_026267786.1:8450-10913 GCF_000697945.3 Frankliniella occidentalis
TAATGGCTGTGATTGCCCTCAGGGGCTTTGTTTCTGTGACTCAAAGAAGTAAGCCCTAATGGCTGTGATTGCCCTCAGGGGCTTTGTTTCTGTGATTTTGCCCTTGTGCATTCGTTTTTTTTTGGGCTGTGATTCCCTCTGGGGGTATGTTCCCCTCTGGGGCTGTTATTTATTTCTATAAAAAAATTCCAATCAAGTATAATTTGTTTTCTTTATCCTATTATCAACTGTTCACATGAATTTTAACTTCTTTATGCAATGCATTTCTTTAGTGGTCTGATGGACAGGACTTCTCATTCAATCTGATCAATTCATGACCTTTTACGCAATTATTTGCCCCGTGGAAGTTGAGATTTTGTTTTATCTTTAAATATTCACTGAAAACTTTTTGGAGAGTAGAGACACAATGAAATCAACCCTCTCATGATAATTGATATGATTTCAAGCTACTTTTAACATTGTAAATCAATATTGGTCTTATAGTTAGCATGTTAGATTCATTCAGACTAACACTCCAGATCCCCACGATCTTGTGGGCGGGTGGCAGTTGAGTTAAAGTTTGAATATTATTTGGACCAAGGAAAATGTTTTGAGAGTAGAGACACACTGCAAGCAATCTATTAAGTATAACTGAGAGGAATTTTGAACCATTTTAACATCACTAATGTAATATATGTTATCTGCTAGCTTTTTTGAGTGTAGATATAAACTGGAAACAATATGGAGAGTAGAAATGAATCATCTCAAGATATTTAATAGGAAATCATGTTTCTTTTAACAATCTAAATCATGTTTAGTGTCAGACATAAGATGTTTTGACTCTCCAGCCCAATCTTCTAGGTTTTCCGTACTTAATTAATGGGTGTCGGATGAGTTAAAGATTTAAGGTAAATAGTGTCATAAAAATTATTTGAGGTCTAGTAACACATGGTAAACAATCTACTGATTATATCTGATAAGAATTTTGAACCATTTTAACAACAGAAATGCAATTTTAGGTGGTCTGTTAGCTCTTTGATATTAGCAAGACTCACAGCTATTTTTATAACGGCTTTTGGTGTTGATATGTAGATCTCATGAGAGACCATGGTTAAATGGTAATTGAATCCATTTTAGAACCATATTTTAATTTCGAATCAAGTGGTACACTGTTTATTTGGTTTTCAAGATTCTTTTATTTGTTTTTTTGTATTTTTTTAATTTTTTTGACTCTACAACTTAATTAGTTTGGTACAACACAAGTAGCTTTTGCCTGATGTGTTCCAGGTGATAACTTAGCATTTCCTGTTTGAGACTTTCAGGAAAAGATATGCTAGGAACGTTAAATGCCTGTGATAGAATTGTATACAATTCATCATCAGGAATTTTAGTCAGAGTTTGACTCCTGGATGAGCAGAAAAATTTGGCATGGTTCATTAAGTCACCATAGCTTGAATTAGCGTGGAAACATTGAACCTCACAGTCCGACAAATAATAATTCATCAGCTGTTTAATTCTTTGGATAAATTTCCACGAAGACAGTGCCATATATATTTTGGAACTGCCTTTTTCCACACAAACAGTATTGTTAGCTGTGTGGAGTTTTACAGAAATTTTGACATTACCAGCTGTAACTGCCTTTGCATTTCTAGACTTATAGTGACCCACAATAGTGCTTGACACTTCTTCTGAAACCAAAATTTGGTATTCAGAGGTAGTCAAAGCAACATTTTTTTGTGTTGTGGTTGCCACCAAATTAACAAAGGGTGTAAAATTGTTTAGATCAATACCGATTCTAAAAAACTTACTCCCATTTTTAATGAGTTGGAAGTCTTTAAAGGCAACTTCTACGGGAAACCTTATCTCACTGGGAGGAACATCCTGGCCCTTTGCCTGTTTTGTGTCAAAGAGATGACTCAGGTCAAAATGAACCGGGGAGTTCAAATCCATATTCCCATACAGCATTTGAGGCTGAGAGGGAGGCTGACTGAAGTCTGGCTCGTCAGTCAGATCCTCCCCAAGGTCAACAACTAGGTTGTCCAACTTCCCCTGCTTGTTGGGGAGCGGGAACAGCCAACGTCGCTTTGCAACAGGCTCGTCGGCTATTTCCTCAGCTTGACGTTTAGTTGAAGCCATAGCTGCTTGTGATCTGACCAGTAGCTAAGTCTTCACACAAATGATACCCTCAAGAAATTTGCTAGCCGCTTTTATACCCCGAGGAGGGAATCGACAAAGTATTTTAAACCAATCAGCGAGCAGTAGGCCCTTAATTTTAACCAATCACAGCCGTTCTCTCCTGTTTAAACATGCTCCCACCCCTACCTGCCGCTCCCCTCCCCTCTCACCCCTACCTGCCGCTCCCCCCTTCCCTCTCACCCCGGGTGTCCACCCCTTTCGGTCGCCTCCAGGATCCGCCCCTGTCGCCTTTCCGCCCCGACGGTCAAGCACTGGGACCCCGCCGCCGAACCGCGAGGACGCCGCAAG
>NW_026267786.1:13944-15621 GCF_000697945.3 Frankliniella occidentalis
CCCCAAAACTGAGTTAGTATATAACTATGGAAAGCTCATGACCCTTGTTGCTGACCCCACAAAGGAGGTCACCTCTCTCCTTCCTTTGAGTGAAGAGTGCCTCCAGGTAACGTGGATGCCCGTGGAGGATACGGAAGAAAGCCTTCCTACTTCCTCTCTTGTTCACGCCGCATTCACTACTTGCTTTGGTCGACTTCAATTATACAAATATTTAGACGTCGTTCAAAACAGAGCACTGTACCATGACACGGACTCGGTCGCGTATATAAGCCGCCCCGGGCAGCTTGACCTCTCCACTGGTACTCATCTCGGTGACCTGACCGACCAGGTCGAGGAGGACTACGGCCCCGGGTCCTTCATCATTGAGTTCGCGGCCGGTGGGCCTAAAAATTATGCCTATAAGGTGGCGGTGGGGGGTGACCTTGAGAATGTCAAAGTGTGCATAAAGGTTCGCGGCATTACCATAAACAAGTCGTGTGATGCACTTGTCACGTTTGACAATCTTAAGGCAATGGTTATGGGGGACACTGACAAAATAACAGTGCCTATCCCTCATCAGATTGCACGCCTTCCAGGGTGGAAAATTGTCACCAGGGCAACAAGTAAGAAGTGGCAGCCCGTAAACTCAAAGCGGCGCCGCATTGACGTAGCCAACACGGTCCCTCATGGCTTTAATGAGTGGAAAATGGCGCCCGAGGAGGACCAAGGCCTCCTTGAGGTCATGGACCTCCTTGGCGACGCCTAAGTCATTTTAATTGCGCAGGGGAGAGGCAGACAGGCCCCACCAGCGCAGGGGAGAAGCATGCAGGCCCCACCGGCGCAGGGGAGAAGCTGGTTAGGCCCCTATAAAAGAAACACACACACTAAGTTGACCATCAGTCTTTGCGATGGATCTCAGGTTCCAACATCCCTGCACCGCCCTCGTGGTAGGTGGAACGGGAAGCGGCAAAACTTATTTCATGAAACGTCTGATTGAAAATAGAGATGAGATGTTCAATACAAAATTTGAACAAATCATTTTCTATTACTCTGAATGGCAGCCACTCTACGACGAACTAAAAGACAAAGTCGATTTCCGACAAGAACTCCCTATGCTAGAAGACCACCCCTCGGGACAAGGCCCCAAACTGATAGTCATTGATGATTTTATGGATGAGATTAAGTCACACCATAAAGAAATCCTTAAATTTTTCATTAAGGGTTCACATCACAGAAATCTTAGCATTTTTTTCTTAAGTCAATGTTTGTTTCCGGACGGCCTTCGCCAGATAAGTTTGAACACACACTATATTGTTTTGTTTAAAACAAGCCGTGACCTGGCACAGATACGCACGTTTTGTATGCAAGTCGATCCTTCTCATTTTCGTGCTTTGCTAGAGGCCTATCATGACGCCACAAAGGCCGGGTTCACGTACATTCTATTCGATTTTAAACCAAATCAGGCTGATCACTTGCGCACTCGCACTCTCATTTTCCCGGGTGAGTCCACGATCGTTTACATCCCAAAAGGGAAGTATAAAAGGGAGGCATTAGCACAAGTCTGAATCATTCGTTGACAATGGCTCCTGCCGTAAACACCCATAATAAGGCGTTGCTTAAGGTTCTGCAGTCAGCTAAACCTAATCTCCGTAAAGCGATTCTAAGAGAATCAGACAAAACGATCATCTACGCTATTTG
>NW_026267786.1:15671-16041 GCF_000697945.3 Frankliniella occidentalis
AGAGACAGTAAGGTGTTCATGTATAATAAAGGGTATTTTATACGTAAAAAAAAGCACGTTAACTGAAGCCAAATTTCTTTTAGAAATATTCTTCGTAATGTTGTATACAATGAAATCTAGCAAAGAGAGCAAGACTTTTTAATGTTCCAGACAAGGGGGAAATTACATGCGAAATAAGTCTTACACCTCCCGCAAAATAAATGCGAAATAATGGCAAAATAGTCACGAAATACCACCCAAATACCGCGAAAAAGCCGAAATACGTTGAAATAACTCGTACGCTGTGCCCTCTAGTCAGTCATTTCCCCCTCGACTCTACAGAAGTTCGGCGGAGCGAAACGGAGGCGACGCACTGCAGTGACTGACTCAA
>NW_026267786.1:20698-24042 GCF_000697945.3 Frankliniella occidentalis
TTAAAACTAAAAAGCAGGTACTCCTGCAAAAGGGAGGTACTTTTCTCCCCCTACTTCTTTCGACCGTCGCATCTGTGCTTCCTAGTCTTTTCAAATGAATCACACACATAAAATGGTGCTTGTGCCACACGAGAGTGTGGCTAAGCTAAATGACCCCACACCGTCTACTGCGCAAACTCAGTCGAGTTCACTCGATGCAGAGATGGAATTAATCATGCGTAAAAAATATGCCGATGATTCAGAAAAATGGAAACATTACAGTCAGGCTCTAGAGCGCTATCTTTATTTCGTCAATGAAAAGAAAAAACCTGTCCAGATTTCGGTGGGTGACTTTTCAAAAGACGAAAGTGAGGGTGGAGGGGTGATGCGACAGCAGCTCGCTGCAGCTCTCCCGAAAACATATAAAGCGCCTGCACTGAGAATTTTTGACTATTTGAGCCAAACAGACTCACAAGTCAGTTGGGATTCTACAGGGATTGTGTCTATAAACGATCAAGCAGTGCCAAACTCCAATATTATTGATCTTATATCAGACCTTACACGATCAAGGAAAAACTTTGAACCTGTAGGAGTTTCTCATTTCATCAAGGCTCTTGCAGCTTTAAACATCCCACTCGAACTCATACAAAACTCAGCTCGTAGAACCGAAATTATCTCGGCTCGTAATCAAAGTGGTTCTGGAATAAGGCCTGTTAGAAGCGTTTCTGTCGTTAAATCGATAGGTAAAGTGAAAAAACCTAAACAACAAATAAAAAAGCGGGCCAAAAAACAAATTAAAAAACGCGTCAAAAAACAAATAAGGAAAAATGGCTGGAAAACTTGGTAAAGTTTACCATGATCCTGCACACCCTGCTTCCTATAGTACAGCGTGGAAATTGTGGAACGCCACAGGTGAGAAAAAAGAAAAGACATTTGAGTTTCTGCAGGGGGAAGACGCGTACACATTGCACAAGCCTGCGAGACGTCGTTTTCCCCGTAATGCGACTTATGCTGATAATATAGATGAGAGCTGGCAAACTGATTTGTCCGATTTTCAATCCATTAAAGAAGATAATAATGGCTTCACTTTTATTTTATGCGTTATTGATGTCTTTTCAAAATACGGTTGGGCTGTTCCTCTTAAAGATAAGTCAGGTCCCTCTATTGTAAAGGGTTTTGAATCTATTTTTAGAGGGACGAAGCGGAGACCAACACGCCTATTTTCTGACAAGGGAAAAGAATACATGAACAAATTTTTTCAAAAATTTCTGAAAGATAATGACATTGTGTACATTCACACACATAATCCTGACATTAAATGTTCCGTGGTGGAGCGCTGGCAGCGCACCATCAAGTCGAAACTGTTTAAGCGGTTTACACACACGGGTAAGTACAATTACGTGGATGGGCTTCTGTCTGATGTTGTGAGTGCATACAACCACACTTATCACCGTTCTATCAAAATGAGACCGGTGGACGTTACACCTGAGCGTGTCCTGGAGGTATATAATAACTTGTACCATGGACTTAAACCCACAAATAACAAAACGAAGTTTAAAGTAGGTGACTATGTCCGAATCAGTCGTGAAAAACAAACCTTTGAAAAAGGGTACACGTGGAACTGGAGCGAGGAGATATTTCAGATCGTTCAGGTCATTCCTCATACGATGCCGGTGTACAGGCTGGAAGATCTCGATAAGGATGCGATTCAAGGCACGTTTTACGAGGCAGAGCTTCAGAAGGTCACCAAGCCCGAGGCGTTCAAAATAGCATATATAGTGCGTTCCAAAGGCAAAAAGGGTAGTCGTCAGCACTTTGTTCATTGGAGAGGTTATCCTGAAAAAAGTCGCTCCTGGATTTTGGATTCTGATTTAGTATAATGGATTTCTACGCTTTTTTACCGAGCAATGCAAGTCCGAAACTTTATCCAAACAACACCACATCCCATTTTAAAACGGAACTGGACCAACGCATGGAACTCCACGGCCGTTGGCAGGCCGCGCTCATTGAGTTACACTATCCTAACACAATAGCACAGGTCATGGAGGGTGAAAACATCATAAGTATTAAGAAAGGCAACTCGATCGATATGGTGTACATACCCCCTGGATGTTACAACACAATTCTTGATTTTCTGATCGTTGTCCGAATCGCTTTGACCGAAAGTGAGTTTGGCGCACGTGAAGGCCAATTTTTGCAAATCACCAATGACAATAGACTACGGTTTATTCCATACGATGCAGACGATGAATCGGAAATACACTTTTCCCCACGCCTAGCACTACAACTGGGGCTTGAACACGCGGGGCCCTATCCTGCAAATAGAGAAAATATGACGTTCAAACCCATTGACTTGCGTCTAGGAATGCCACCCGAAATGTACATTTACATGAATATTTTGTCTGATCAGATTATTGGTCACACCCGAGCCCCACTGTTTCGCACGGTCCCAGTGGACATTAAGGCCCAACACGGAACCACGACTGTGGTTCATTTCGATCACCCGATCTACTTTGACCTCAAAACGAAATCCTTTGACAGCGTGGAAATAGATATAAGGGACCACGCAGGGCGACACATGCCATTTCAGTTTGGAACGTCAACCTTGTTGGTTCACTTTAGACAGCAGTACTACCTGAGACAGGCCGGCGGTGGCGGCCAGTACTACGCAGGTGCGACCTTTCAAAAAGGTCACGGGATTGGTTCCTGGTTGGGCGGGTTGTTTCGCACCGTTCTCCCTCTCCTTAAAAGCGGCGCGGCCGTTGTGGGGAAGGAGGCGGCCCGGGCAGGCAGCCATATTCTCGCAGATGTAGCTAGCGGTGATAATTTTAAAGAGAGTGCCCTGCGACACGGTGGCGAGGCAGTACAAAACCTTAAGCGGAAGGCAGCTAGCACCATGAGTGGGTCTGGAGCTATAAAAAGAAGGAAGCGAGCTCCTAAGCGTCATTCGGTCAGACGAACCCTTACTAAACGGTTGTCCCCTGATTATTTCTCGTAATGGCTTTCATGCATAGTTCATCAGCGGAGGCGCTTCCCTCCTCACTTGATCTCTTTCGGAGTGAGGTGACGCAGTCCGCGGAAGAAAAAAGTCAAGAGCAGGAGTATAGGGCCACTTCTTCCAGTCTCGATTCGGGTACGGTAGAAGTGGAAGTCCAAGGCGTAGGCCATGCCTATCTTGATCTAGCCCTCATGTATCTTTACACAAAACAAAAAATTGTGAACGAAGATGGCTCAGACATTACAGCAGCTGATAACAGCGATGCTACAGTTGTTAATTATGCTCTCCATGCAATGTGGTCACAAATCGACACGAGCATTAACGGGACTGTTATTTCACAGTCCAGCATGACTTATCCCTATCGTGC
>NW_026267786.1:29822-30142 GCF_000697945.3 Frankliniella occidentalis
TTCGGTCACGACATTCACATCATTTTGCTTTTACAACATTGGCGCAGTCGGTAGGACATTAGAATCTTTTTCTGTAGAGTAATTTGGATTTTAGAGACTGGAAATGCCAGTCTTTTATTTCTCGAGTTTTCTGTTTCGTTTTTGTTGAGTTTTCCACCTTTTCGAACGTGCGTGGAACGTTAGGAAGTGATCACAATGTTTTCAGCGTGTGCTTATCATCCATCGTGTGGATTGTCTCTAGAGGATTGGGATAACGATAGCGTGACGGTGGCAGCCACCGGGTCACATGGCGGGTCCGGGGGTGGTTTAGGGGATGGGGC
>NW_026267786.1:34920-38143 GCF_000697945.3 Frankliniella occidentalis
AAGAAATTCCAATTTTGAAGTATTTATGAGAAAGCGTTTTGCTCTGTTACTAATAGTTTTTATCTGTTGCAGGCAGTTTTGGAATTTGCGGCAGTGAAATTTTGAAATTACATTAATGAATGTTTCCTATTTCAGCTAAGTTTTCTGGTTAAATGTTTTGAGAGTGTTCATTGCGTGGGGACAGGGCAAGTTAAGTAGATCAGTTTCGAGAAAAGAACTGTGTAATTTGAGTAACGAGGAATAAGTATTCAAGAGAAAAGTAGCTTTGATTTGGTTTACTGGTATTTTTGAGTTATGTTGTTTTTCAGTAATTTCAATTTCTTTTGAGAAGCCTGTCCCCCGCATAGTAAAGTAGTATGTCAGATTTTAAAAATTAGAATCTAGTTAAGTTTAGTTAAATTGGCCAATCGCATTAGGGAAAAGTTAAAAATTTTATTTGGTGCAAGAATGAAATTTGTGATAACTTTGTTAGTAAATTATTTCGGGATTTCTCGCAGAAAGTTTTGGATAAGACTTGTAATAGTTGAAGTAAAGTAGTGATTTAGATTTGACGTTGTTCACATTTTGGAGTGTTACGTTAAATGTTTGTTTTGAGAATGAAATAATTTAGGGTAATTGTTTTAATTTTGCATTTGAGATCATTTGGTATCGTAGACTAAATGTTTTGATTGGAAAGGTTAACATTTGTGTAATACTGAGTAACTAGTTTATGGCATTTGGTATTGGATTGCATTTGTGAGGAAATGTAATCTAAGGATTTAGTCGAAACTTTGATGCGGAGTTGAGTTGGCATGTAAGCAGCAAGGAAATGTTGGTATCCAGGGAGACAAATGTGTTTAATTGTGTCTGGTTTGTATGTGTATCATCTTAACATTAATTTGGTAACAACAGATTAAGTTATTAGAAAATTTTTGGAATTTCTGAGGTATTTTATTGTTTGTTTCTGTTTTTAAAGTCACTAATTTGTTTTGATTGTTCGACAGTTTAGCGGAGGAACGGCGGTCTGGCTGTTCTGTACGCCCGGTGACGTGCACACACAAGGCCTGAGTTCAGCGAGTGCTCGAGCAGAGGTCCACAGCGAGTGAGCGCCCCATGAGTCAGCCCGAGCCGAGGCCAGCAGCAGAGCGTGCGGCCAACGGCCAACCTTTTGCCCACCGCTCTGGCCCCACAGCGAGGGAGCTCGTCGACACTCACCCGAGCGCGGCGAGTCCGCGGGGCCCAGCGAGGCAGCCAGGGCGCGGCAGTCCAGTCCGGACGGCCCGCCGCGAGGACAAGAAGAGGAGCCGGGTCTCAGGCAGGGAGACCAGGGCGGCACCATGACGGCTCAGGGCTCAGGGCGCTGGGCGGCGCCACGGCATGCTTGGACAAGGACCGCGGCGAGCAGGGCGTCGCAAGCAAGAGCGATGCCGGTCAGCAGTGTGGCTTGTGTGACGTCACGGGCGCGGCAGGGTGGTCGGGCCGACGGGCCCGAGCAAACTGGTAAGCAGTCTGTTTTCAGACTTGGTTTGAAGTACAAATGAAATTATTTGAATTTATGTTGAAGGTGTTTTTTAGAACTCAAGTTTTGAGTCTGTTTGTTTTATTCGGTTAGTTTTCTGAAGTTTTCATTTCATTGTGATTATGTTCAGTCATCTTTTAAAGTTCAAAATTTAGTGTTTCCTTTTTTTTAAATTATGAATTGCGGTAATTTTATTCTAGTTAACTTGTTCAAACTTTGCAGTATAGGCTTTGTTTATGGTTCTCTTAGTTGAGCGTTGTAAAGAGAGTTAGTTTCGGTGTAGCTAGCCATGTGAAACGTTATGCAGTAATAGTGAGAAGAGTTTAAAGATTTAGGTATTGTCTCCGCTGTTTTAGTGAAAGTTTTCCGTTGTCAAGAGAGGTTTCCTTGTATGCTATGCCAACTTGTTTGGTAGATTCCGTAAAGCCTTGGTTTGTAAGTTTTGAAGAAAATAAATCAATAAAAGGATTTGTTTTGTTGTATGCCATGTGATTTAGATTTTAGAGTGAAAGTAGAAGTGTGTTTTGTGGTTTTGAAATACATTTTTGAACGTGAGTGTTTTGAAATGTTGTGAAATTAAAATGTATTAATTTGTATTCGTTTTCAGCAGTCACAAATGAGTCCAGGTCCAGTTAGGAAATGTTAATTGTGAATTAGGGTAGAAATTTTGATTATTTTGTCTTTTCATTTTTCTTGAATGTTTCATCTTTTCAATTTGTAGTTTTGGTTCAGTTTCTTAAATTCAGTAAATTTATTTGTAATATCAAAGGTTATCAGCTTCTGCGCGTAAAGTTTTGAGGGCAAAACTTGTTAGAGGGGGGAGGAATGTTGTGAAACCAACAACAGCTAAAGTAAAGTTTTAATTTGTAAATTTTGAATCTCCCGCCTAACTGCGGTGTCAACGCGAAGCTGGTAACTTTTCGTATTTTTGCGCATAGCGCGCGTGTCGGCCGGGAAGCCGAAGGGTCACTTCGGTCACCTGCCGAGGGTGACGGGCGGGCAGCCGCCGGGCGGCCCGCTGCGCGGGGCCTCCGGGCCCGGGGCCGGAGCGGACGGCCGAGTCAGTAGTAGAGTTATCAGCAAGCAAGTAGGAAGTTAGTAGCAACAAGAAGACACCCCTAGGACCTGGCCTGGACTCACGTGGCTGCTGCTGTCTGTAATGTAAGTATTTATTTTAATTATATATTTATATTTGAAACCTGTGTTATCCCCTTGTACGATCCTGATATCCTGATATTCCACGCACATAAGCAAGTTTTAACTAGTCGATTCTAATGTCAAATTATTCGGGAGTTGTATAGGCAAAACTAGTCCGCGAGACATTTGCTCCCGTCTCGCACCTTAAAGTATTCTAACACATTTAGAGTTATTTTCGGTCACGACATTCACATCATTTTTGCTTTTACAACATTGGCGCAGTCGGTAGGACATTAGAATCTTTTTTTTCTGCAGAGTAATTTGAATTTTGAAACTGGAAATGCCAGTGTTTCATTTCTCGAGTTTTCTATTTCGTTTTTGTTAAAGTTTTGGTCATTTTTCGCACGTGCGTGGAACTTTAGGAAGTGATCACAATGTTTACAGCGTGTCCTTATCATCCATCATGTGGTTTGTCTCTTGAGGATTGGGATAGCGATAGCGTGACGGTGGCAGCCACCGGGTCACATGGCGGGTCCGGGGGTGGTTTAGGGGATGGGGCACAGTCACCCATCTCCTCGTGTAGCAATA
>NW_026267786.1:46033-47432 GCF_000697945.3 Frankliniella occidentalis
ATTTTTAGAGTGGGGAGGGAGCGATGCATGAGTCATCGCACCTCATTTAAGGAATTCTAATTTTGAAGTATTTATAAGAAAGTGTTTTGCTCTGTTACTAATAGTTTTTATCTGTTGCAGGCAGTTTTGGAATTTCCGGCAGCAAGTGTTGAAATTACATTAATGAGAATGTTTTTCTATTTCAGCTTAGTTTTCTGGTTTAAAAAGTTTTAAGTATTGATTGCGTGGGGACGGGACAAATTAGTTTGGTCAGTTTTGAGAAAAGAATGGGGTGATTTGAGTAATGTGGGATCATTACTTCATCTGAGAAAAGATTTTGATTTTGTTTTCTTGTGTCTTTTGGAATTCTGTTGGTTTTCAGTCATTTCTTTTGAGAAGCCTGTCCCCCGCATAGTAAAGTAGTATGTCAGATAGACTTTATAAATTAGAGTCTAGTTAAGTTTAGTAAGATTGGCCAATCGCATTAGGGAAAAGTTGAAGAAAAAAAAAAGAAAAATTTTTATTTGGTTCAAGAATGAAATTTGTGATAACTTTGTTAGGAAATTATTTTGGGATTTAACGTAGAAAGTTTTGGGTAAGATTTGTACTAGTTTAAAAGTAAAGTAATTGATTTTGAATTAACGTTGTTCACATTTGGGAGTGTTACGTTAAATGTTTGTTTTGAGAATGAACCAATTTAGGGTATATTGTTTTAAAATTTGGATTTGAGATCATTCGGTATTGTAAGTTAAATGTGTTAATTGAAAAGGTTAACATTTGTTTTAATACTGAGAAGTTAGTTTGTGGCATTTTGGTATTGGATTGCATTTGTGAGAAAATGTAATTCAAAGGTTTTAGTCGAAACTTTGGTACTGAGTAGAGTTGGCATGCAAGCAGCAAGGAAACGTTGTACTCAAAGGAAACAAAGTGTTCAGTTGTGTCTGGTTTGTATGTGTATCATCTTAAAATCAATTTGGTAACAACAGATTTAGTTATTAGAAAGATTTTAGAATTTTTGAGGTATTTTGTTTTTTGTTTTGTTTTTTTAAGTCACTAATTTGTTTTGATTGTTCGACAGTTTAGCGGAGGAACGGCGGTCTGGCTGTTCTGTCCGCCCGGTGACGTGCACACACAAGGCCTGAGTTCAGCGAGTGCTCGAGCAGAGGTCCACAGCGAGTGAGCGCCCCACGAGTCAGCCCGAGCCGAGCCGAGGCCAGCAGCAGAGCGTGCGGCCAACCCTTTGCCCACCGCTCCGGCCCCACAGCGAGGGAGCTCGTCGACACTCACCCGAGCGCGGCGAGTCCGCGGGGCCCAGCGAGGCAGCCAGGGCGCGGCAGTCCAGTCCGGACGGCCCGCCGCGAGGACAAGAGGAGGAGCCGGGTCTCAGGCAGCGAGACCAGGGCGGCACCATGACGGCACG
>NW_026267787.1:0-226 GCF_000697945.3 Frankliniella occidentalis
CGTGGAACACGATACCACTTTCATCCTTTTGCGTAAACATCAAACAGTTTCGAAATCTCGGGCGAAGAATTCAAAATGAGCCAAGCCTGCGCTATAGCTGTTTGTTCAGCTGCACGTCACTGCCGCTCTCCCGCGCTAGAACTCCTTTCTCCTTCTCTTCCCTTCTCTGCCCCCTCTCTCTCTTGTTCTCCTCTATTGCTTTCGCACCCTCCTTCCCTCCGTCCTG
>NW_026267787.1:5240-5658 GCF_000697945.3 Frankliniella occidentalis
CTATTCATTCTGCTGTTACATACGAATGAAATTCTGCGTGACATTGTCACTGTACGTTAATGCACAACATTATGGGCAAGGGTTTAGTGTGTATAGACATACGCACCAAACAGCATGCATCACCGATAAAGTGGGTTCCAGGACCAAGACGAACATGCACTTCATCGATGTAGAGATGTGCGAACAGCCTTGGTTCGAATTCGAACGAATACTAACAGAAATTTTGAAAAACAATTCGAACCGAACCGAATACGAACACTTCTGTAATTTCTCGAACTGAACCGAACCGAACACCTTAGTGTTCATATCCGAACGAACAGTGCTCGAACAGTCATCCTAACCGTTCTCTTTTCATAATTATTTTTAGTAATCATCGTACCGGACGCACGATGACATGTCACTCGTTCATCGTCACTTC
>NW_026267787.1:5840-7019 GCF_000697945.3 Frankliniella occidentalis
GAACACTTAACACGTTATTTTTCGAACTGTTCGTGCTCGAACACCTTATGTTCGGCCTCGAACGAACAAATTTTGTGTTCGTTTCTTTCGAGTTCGTTCGAATCCGAACATTTTCGCACATCTCTACATCGATGAAGAGTATTTCAAAAAGATTCACTTGCTTCAAAGATGAAATGCACTTAGGTCCAAGTACTTTGATACTAATTGGATTAAGTGCATTATTTAGTGATTATCCGAGAACTCATTTTGCTGGTTGATACCTTATGGCTGTTTAAAATTCAGCCTGTTTATGCCAGAAAAATGCATAAGGGTTTGGTGAGTTGAGTAACGGCTGTTTTCATACTGGAGCAAGTCCCGACGAGAACCAGACCAGCTCGGCTTGGCTTCCATAATTGGAAACCCTGTGCTGGAAACCTTTTATCTTAACCTTACCACTCCTTTCTCCTGGCCCTGGCGTCCCCCTCTGTTCCGCCCACGGCCGTCCCCCAGCGCCGGGGGGTGGCCCCCGGGTCCCCGGGGGGTCCGTGCGCGGTCCGTGGCGGAGCCGGCTGGAGGACTTTGGGGACCAGGGGAGAGAGGCTGACAGGGAAAGGGGGCTCTCTCGTTGTGACGAGGCGAGAGGCGAGGCCACCCCTTGGTAGCGCGCGGTGGCGCGGCGGCCCCCAAAGCCTGGAGCTCGCGTCAAGTTTCAGATTGCTCGTGTTGGCGCGCCCTCGGCCGCAACCCCCGCCTTATTAGTCTGCGCAGGTAGCAGCTGCTACTAGTAGCACGCGTGCGAGTCGCGCGCGGCCAACCCCCCTCTACTCGGACGCGGGGCGGGCTAGCCTGGCTAGCTGCAGGTCAGCTCAGACGGTCACTGTTTTGTGCGGTTGTTTCGCTGCTGCTGACGCTACACGGTAAAAACGATGTCTCATTTTTTGAGGGGAAAGGGCGGAAAGGGAAAACTTTGAGGAACTCCCTTGGTTTGAGGAAAGGTCCTCAAATTTCGAGGAAGTCCCCTAAAAATTGTGGAATTTTTCCTCATTTTTTGAGGAGGTTCCTCAAAATCTGAGGGAAGGTCTGAGGAGTTTTCCTCAAATATGGGAGGTCCTCAAAGTTTTCCCTTTTTCCTCTAAAAATGAGACATCGTTTTTACCGTGTACTGCTGCTGGTACCGCTGCTGCTTTCTGTGATCCCCCG
>NW_026267787.1:8257-9553 GCF_000697945.3 Frankliniella occidentalis
CTAGCTTGAGCCACTCCCCAGTAATGAGTGGCGGCCGGGGACCGGCAGTAAATCATTACGTGTGTCGGGCGGCAGCAGTTTCTGTATTTCTCTCTCGGGGCCGCTAGTTTGATGCCCCGCCGACCTACACTCCGCCGACGACGACGGTCGCCGCACGGTGCAACGGAAACCCTCGACTTGTCATGCAGTCATGAACATTGCACTGAATGTGCACCCAAACGACCCGCACATTGTAGGCCTACTTTGAAGCCTTGTTTGGTGCTTCAGGAGGGTGCCTTGCGACGACTTTTATACATCTCTCTTGATCCCACCTGCTTGCCTTCCATTTTCATTATACCCTGGTGATTCTCGTTGTAAGTGCTCGGGGGAGTGGCGTGGCGGCGAGGGGTGGCGGCGGACGGCCGGGCGGTACCCCCCGCCGCACCTGAGGGACTGAGTGCCACAGCAGGCTTGGCGGCAGTGGGCGGCAGCCGTTACCCTCAGCGGGGCTTAAAACTCGACCAGCACCGCTCATCACAAAACTCATCTCTCTCTCAGTTTTCAGTGCCTCGTGGTATGAACACGCCGTCCTACTTCCTGACGGCCCCGCTAGCGGCCGCCGGCCCCGTCCTGCAGTGGTTTGGTTGTGATCGATGCTCGCGCACACACTGCTCCACTCATCAGCTGATAGCTCTTCACGTCAGGGGCGATAGTCAGGGTGGGGCGGGAGCGTCTTCTTGCAACCCGAGAGTTCGGTATTGGAAAGGGGAAAGGGCCTCCCCCAACGAGACATGCCCGCCCGCCTGGATTTTGTGTTGGGCCGCCTTGGTCTGCATGTCATCTTTGATTACTCTTTACCGGCCGGTTATGCTTGCCTGACGGACGCGTGCTACCGACAGAGTTGATATGGCGGGTAAAGGGAAGAGCTGCAACACCGCAAAATGAAATTGGCCGAACAAAATTGTAACTTGTTATCAAGTTTAACTTTTTTTTCCTCGCTCTTGTTGCTATACAAGGTAGACGCACGTTAAAACCGTGTGAAGCTGAGCTAAATGTGCGTCTACCTTGGCCTGCGGCGCGCTAAAATTAAAAAGTTTTCGCGATTTTGGTTGGCCTGCCTGTCTACCTCACATCCCACGTCTCACGCCAGGCGCCTCACTTCACGCCATCTTCCGGGCGATCTCCCCTTGCGCTTCCTGACAGAGCTGAGCATTTAAAGTTAAAGTTTAATTTTAAGTTCAAGTTAAGCTCAGCAATTATATTACTCATGAGGGAGCGACGCCGTTGTCGTCTCTTGCCGGATATTGGGAGGGGAAT
>NW_026267787.1:9603-9938 GCF_000697945.3 Frankliniella occidentalis
TGCACACTAAGTTTATCAGTGTGCGTAGTGCGTACATTACATTTGTTTTCTTATAAAGCAGCAATTTTGAACGTGTTCTTCAAAACCATTTAAATTCCAGCAGCACTTCGGAAACCAACTCGATCATTTGGTAGTTGATGCTACACGATTCTATCGTCCATAGTCCACACTCACCGCATCCCGCGTCTTCAAGCCGACCATAGCGGTCCGCGCTGACTTTTCAAATCAATGGCCCGTACATGGCTTGGAAAATTCCCTCTACTTTTACGTGACTATTGCTGTGACACACAATAAAAGTTCAATTTTACGATTTTATTTTTCATAGATCTGATCGT
>NW_026267787.1:14592-15950 GCF_000697945.3 Frankliniella occidentalis
TCTGTAGACAATGAACACATTTGAGTTGACAGAGCTAGAGCTGTGCGAATCGAGGTTTTTGCCTTCGAATCGAATCGAATCGAATCTCAAAAATTTTCTTCGAATCGGATCGAATCGAATTGGCTCAAAAATTTCGAATCGAATCGAATCGAATCAGTCCAAATTCGAGCCCGAATCGAATCGAAAAAAAAAACGTTAACGCTAACGCTTAACGTGAAAGCAGATGACTCATACTTTTGACCTATAGCGCTAGAGTTCACACTTTTTCGCTCCGACTTAAAACGGCGGTAACTGCGATCTACGTGCGGCGAGCTACAGTGTCGTGCGTGGTGCAGGTAGGGTAGTGCGGACGCGGATCGGGGAACGCTGAGCGGCTGAGGAGCGCAGAGCGGCTAAACGCGCAGAACGTCGCGCTGATTGTGACCTGAGCGGCTGAGCGCCTGAGCGGGGTGAGGTCGCGGGAGCGCGAGGCACGGGGAGCAGGGGGCGCGGGGGACGGGGTGGGGCCGGGCCGCGAAACTGTTTTGGTGAAATTGTTAGTTAGACCTTTAAACAACGCGATATTCTGCGACAGTGACAGGACAGATGTGTGCTTTGTGAAATGGTTTATGGACAAGGGTCAGACACGTCTATGCATTTAGCTCGGAGGTGAAAAGGAGGGCGGGCGGTGGAAGTCAACTTTATGACTTCCTGTCATAAGTCGTACGGCGAAATTTAAACGCACGCAAGAATGGTGTCTAACGCTAACGTGAAAGCAGATCATTTGTGGCGATTGGCGATGAGCTTTTACTCCTAACTGTGGGCGCAGCGGGGCGCGGCGTGGTGCGGCGGGGCGCGGCGCGGTGTGGCGGGGCGTGGCGGGGTGCGGCGGGTTGCAGGGTGCGCGGCGGGGCGCAAAATTGTCCTACGAACTTCATCTTTTTAGACGATCCAGTCTATACCAGCAGGTTTGGCGCGCGGGAGAGCGGTGCGTTATGCTTCGTCCCAACTTCCCCCCGCCCGCCAACAATCACTACTGTGCGCTAGGCCACGCCCCATCCAGGCACTCCCAGCCCCACAAACAATATACACTCAACAACACTCCTCCAAGCCTGGCCTCCCTGAAGGTGGCCCAGGCCAGGGCGCAGGCGCAGGGCCGCCGAGACCTCGACTCCAACGACGAGCACCTCTGGTTGCTCGGTCTAGCGCTCGTCCAAAGCGAGGGCGATCACCACGTCGCCGATCAATCGTCCAACAACTGCCTGGTCTCGCAAGGGAACTCATAAGCAGTGTTAGTCCCCGATTTTGTTCCGTGAATCTCAGAACAAAGAGTCGTAACTACTCTGGTTCTAGCAAGCAATAACGTATTTAATTAGTAG
>NW_026267787.1:20917-21377 GCF_000697945.3 Frankliniella occidentalis
ATCTCTTTCCTCCACTGTAACCTGGTTGGCATCTTTTAACGCCAAAATATTGGCATCTTCTGATGTACGCCGCCAGTATTTGGCTTTCTGAGAAGAACGCCAATAGTTGGCGTTATTTAAAGGGCTCCAATAATTTGGCGTTAAAAAGACGCCAACCAGTTTACAGTGTCCATGTCTCATTCTATGATACTTTACTGACATACTGTGGGTGATCTGTGCCGTCTTTTTTTGTCTTCTGAAATTTGTTCTGCATTACGCATTTTTTAATATGCCAGTATGAACAAATTTGTTCATACTGGCATATTAAAAAATGCGTATACAGAGCACGTATACACAGAACTCAGTAAGCTATGAATAAAAATGGTCATAAGCTTTTGGTGTGTAGACTTGTATGTCTTCGTAAAAGAAAGTAGACATGGTATGTCTACATAAAAGAAAGTACACATGAGCTGAGCATATC
>NW_026267787.1:26353-27404 GCF_000697945.3 Frankliniella occidentalis
CCACTGCACTCTCCTCCGCCCCCGGACGCTGCTGATGCCAGGATTTTCGACGCGTGGCCCGAAAGTTTGTTTGAAATGTGGCTGTCGGCTCCGTGCTGCGGATGGAGTGGCTGCGCCCGATGGACGTGGCCGCGTGGCTCTCGAGAACCCCTGTCGGCTCGGCAGACCCGCCACCCGCCGCGCACTCGCGTCCCGCTGGCCTGCATACCTCGGAGATCGCGGGCGTTCTCCACTTACGGCTCTGTGGGGCTACTCTACAAATAAAACTGTGAGGCATAAGGGCGCGAAAACTTTCATCTGGAGTGATTACCTCCTCGAAAACAGTTGCGGTGTCATCCGCCAGACTTACATTGCCTGCTATAGACGCGTTGTCAGCCTTTAGTTTAATTTATAGAATCCGTACAACTAATTTGTTTGGTTCTGAAACTACTAAATTTTCCTAGGCATTGTTTAAGTTGTTGATTAGATTATTTTTGCATGCCCCAACTAATCAACCGGATACTTTCTTGTTTGAAGAGGGGGTGGCGGTAAGAACAAAGCAAGATCAGAGGGGGGAAGGGGGGGGAGTCTCTGAACTTGCCGATTCTCAGCCCTGAAGAAAGAAGCCACGGTTTTAAGGAAGGGTAAAGGGGGCGATCGCGGCCTCCTAACGTAAGAAGCCGCCTGGGGAGGTAGGCAAAGTAAGTGTATGCGTGCTGAAGTGGTGACGAAACTTCAATAAACACTCCCCTCCAGTCCAGCTTCATCCACTGCATCCCAGTCTGGGAGCCCGCGCCGAGCCAGAGCCAGCCTCGCTGCCAGCAGCACAGGACTTTCTTGGCAGCCCCTTCACCTTGTGTGCTTCAGCTTGTGCCGTCCCGCCGAGAGGAGAGGGGCAAGGGCCAGTACTGGCAAAGCTCTTTTTCAAACTTAAGGGATACGTCACGAGGTGTTTTTTAACTGGTGTCTTGATGCACGAAAGACCAAGAGGAAGAGTTCTGGCTCATATCATGGTTAGAATTTTATTTCAGTTTTCTAGCTCTTTGGTCAACTTCAAAAGTATTAGGACAAT
>NW_026267787.1:28027-28390 GCF_000697945.3 Frankliniella occidentalis
GCAAAGCTCTTTTTCAAACTTAAGGGATACGTCACGAGGTGTTTTTTAACTGCCGTCTTGATGCACGAAAGACCAAGAGGAAGAGTCTGGCTCATATCATGGTTAGAATTTTATTTCAGTTTTCTAGCTCTTTTGTTCCCCTATATATTTTAGTAAGAACCTTTAAACTCACTCAATTTTATTTAGAAACCAAAATCATTTCATTCCAGAAGACATCACAGGGATTTTAGTCTCTCGTTAGTAGTGAGACTCAGTTCATAAAGATAACAAATATTAATGTCTATTGTCGACGGTTCAACATTTTCATTTTAGAAAGCGGACGAATACTTAAATTGTTCTTGTTAATCACTTTCTTTACTTCAA
>NW_026267787.1:36602-37262 GCF_000697945.3 Frankliniella occidentalis
AAGAATGTGTCTGGCAGAGGAGGAAACCTCCCCCCCCCTCCTTTCCATTTATCATTGCTCTCTGCACTGTAAAATGCTTGCAAACTATATTCTTTGCAACGTTGCAAAGCATTTGTGAGCATTGTATTGCAAAGAATTAGTTCGTATTGCAAAGAAGTTCTTTGCAAGCTAGCAGAATCCTTGCAAACAATGTGTTTGCATTGCAAAGAAATAGTTTGTAAGCTTGCGAAGAACTAGTTCGTATTACGATGCTTGAAAATTCTTTGCAAGCTGCAAAGAAAATAGTTTGCATTACGAACCTGTTCTTTGCAAGCATTTTGCAGTGTGTAACCAGGCCCGAGCGGGGGCTTGCGTGTGGGGGTTTGTGGCGGCGTTTGGGCAGACCTCGCGTAGCCAAAATGGGGGGGGGGGGGGTTCAAGCATGTGAACGCATTTTTGAACCGTCGGCAATCGTGCCCATATGGTGTAGACCGGGTAGGACCAGTTAATCGTGGCCAAATTGTGGCCACGTCAGACTGAAGGTGTTGACCTATAGGGACTGTAGCCCGACTAACGTTAAAATTATCTCCTTGTATGACCACATGTCACGCAATTCAGTTTGAAACACCAGAGTGTTTCTCTTTTTAAAATAAATTCTTCAAAATCTTCCCCATTTTTTTT
>NW_026267787.1:40576-41267 GCF_000697945.3 Frankliniella occidentalis
CAAAGGAGAAAGGTTACCCGCAAAAAAAAAAAAAATACTATGAATGTATCAGGCTTGGCGATGTGCGTGCACCACAGTAGTCTCACTCTTTTTTTTTTATTTACTTTCGCATTTAGCGCGGGGCGGGTCTTCCGTAACTGACCACGGTTTCCTCTACGCGTGTCCGAAATGTTGGGAAGCAGCACGCAGAGAGATGGGAGAGGGGAGGTCCGAAATGTAGGAAAGGACGGAGAGAGAGAGAGAGGAGGCGGAACGAAACGGGGGGGGGGGTAGAGTTGGAGGTGGCGGTGGCGGTGGGGGAGAGCAGGAGCTACGGAGAGAGAGGGATGACGAGGTAGGGGTGGCATTAGGTTCGCGTCCGAGTGGTTTGAGTGCGTGGCGGGGCGTGGCGGTGGTGTGAGGGCGCGCGGGCCCGGGCGGGGTGGGGTGGGGCGGCGGTCGGGGTGTCTCTTAAGTCGGCTCGGCCAGGCTGCTCGCGGATCAATGCCCCCAAGGGCGGAGAGCGACAACAACCCCCCCGCACGGCGTATAGAGCGGAAGTGGAGAACGCGCTGAAGGTTGGAGGCAGTGGAGGCGCCCGCGTGGACAATGCCGCTCCGGGACGCGCCGGGACGCGCTGCCGCTCACCTGGATGAGCACGCGGAGCGCTGCGTGCCGAAAAGACGAGGGGGAATTGTGACCTAATTGCGTT
>NW_026267788.1:0-5048 GCF_000697945.3 Frankliniella occidentalis
CGGGGTGGACGAACTGTGATGCTATCTGAGCCAGCAGGCCAGCGGGCCACCGCCAAGGGGCCAGCCAAGGGCCAACGAGGAAAGAAAGCCCAGTCTATTCTCTCTCTCGCTCTCCACTTGCACATGCGCCCGGCATCTAGATCTAGGCTGATGACTGGGCCTGCTGGGGCGTGGTGGGGCGTGGTGGAGATTGGAGGGGGAGGGGGGTTACAGGGTACAGCAAAGCCCCAAGGATCCCCGGGACCCGCCGTCGCGTCCCGCCACGAAGAGGCCGAGGCCGCTAGAGGTCGACGAGATTTTGAGCCCTCCGCGGAAGCCCGCCCCTGTCCGCCGCAGACGCCGCTCTGCGAGCCCTCTCTTTGTAAGCCTTCCACTAGAGTGGAGCGAGAGCCTGAGACGGTGTGGGTGGAGAGCAGAAGAGAGACTCGTTCCGTCATTATTTTCTCCAGCAGGCGTGTTTGACAGCCGCTTGCGCGCTGCGCCCGTCGAGCGAGCACCGCCTGCTGGAGTGTCTCACGGAGTGTCTCACGAAGTGTCTCGCGGAGCAAGAGGGGAGCAGCGCCTCGCCGTTGGAGCGTGAAGTGAGCAGGCAGCGCAGGGGCTCGGACACGAACGGAAGAAACACCTCCCCTCCCCCTTTCTCCATAAACACACAGACACACTAAGGCACAGCAGTATACTAGCACGGCGAGGAAGGGACGCCACTTTGGAGCGAAATGATGATCTCTCAACGCACATGATTTGAAAGCCCTACTACATCGCAGCCGTCGGGACCCAGCAGACGCGGCGCCATCCATGATCGCCTATGCCGCTCGCCGTCATGGGAAGCGGGCGGCCCCGGGCGCCCCCCTCTCGATACTATCGCGGGACAAAGGCGACGACGCCCCCCAGACGCCGGCCAGACCCCGCGGCCGACAGCCCCGCCCCGCTGTGCCCAGGCTGTATGGGCGCGAGTACCTACGTGGCCTCGGACTGCACTGCCCCGCCGCGCCCCGCCGCCGTGAGTGACATGCACGCCGCGGAATGCCACACAGTAGTCAGTGAGCGACCCATGGCCCAGCAGCAGCAGCAGCAGCAGCAGCAGCAGCAGCAGCAGCAGGCCGCCCCGTTAGCCCCCGCGGCCTGCCACGGCCACGACGGCGTCGCAGGAGTCGCTCACCTCACGGCGCCCGGGGCAGGCCGCGCGCCGGCCACCCGTTCCGGGTCCCCTGCCCCACCCAACCTCGGAAGTGCGCCCCCCGCCGCGCGGATTGGACCAGGATTGGACCTGCCGGACGCGAACACGTCGCCCGGGGGGCTCGCGCAGCTGGCGCGCGTCGCCTCACGTCCGCGGGGGCCGCCGATCGCCGCCGCATCAGTATTGGAGCAGCGTGACCGGGCGGCCGTATGGCTTAATTAAGAAATAGGGCCGTGGCCAATCTGCCGGTCACGTGGTCGCCAACAACAACACCAGGGACAGGAGGAGGATGGGGGACGCGGCGTGACGTCGACTGGCGGGTACCGCCGGGTACCGCAGCGAGTACCGGAGGAGCGACTGTGCAGCTATGCACGACATTTATGAAGGGGAGAAGCGGACCTCACGGAGAGGGGGGGGGGGAGGGGCAACGGGACGAGGGGCGTTCGTTGTCCCCCCGCCGTGTGGACCACCGGAGAGCAATGAGGCAACGAGCGGCCTCGCGGGGCGTGGCGGGGCGTGGCGTGGCGTGGCGTGGCGGGGCGTGGCGGCGAGACCGTGGTGTATGTGGGGAGGCGCTCGATCGGGCCAGCGGCCAGCCAGCCGGAGCCGGCCGGGTGGCCTCCCGTCGGTCGCTGCCCACCACCACAACCACCATCAGAAATTCAAAATAATACACGGCGAAGTGGACGATATAATTCACCTCCCCGCTTTTTATCCGCGGCGGTTAAAGAAAAGCTGTGCGCGGCCGCCGTGGCACGCGACGCGGCGCGCTAACGACCCGCGGCACCGCAGCCGCCAACCCCGCCCCGCTACGCCCCACTACGCCCCGGGGAAGCGACACGGCGACAATTCATTACTCAACTAGCCCAGCCCGGCCCGGGCCGGGACCGCGGCGGCGGGGCGCGGCAGCGTGGCGTGTCCAGGGCGATTAGGGGCGGGACGGCGGGGGCGAGTCATGCAGCCGATGCGCCTCCGGAATGGGAAAACTTAAACAGGTTTTATGTATCCAGGAAGGTATTCCCGCGGGGCCGCGCCGGCCGCGCCCGCGCAGCGACGTGATTGATCTCGCTATGGCAAATTGTTTCTTTACGTGCCGTGCGGAGGGGATAGTAAGGGGCAAAAGTTTTGTGGCAGAGGCGCAATGGCGTGCGGCTGGATGTTCTGGATATCCTCCTTCGGCAGGGGCCACTGACCCCGTCCCCCGCCGCCGTCCAGACCAGAGCGCCGCGCGCCGCCGCCGGCCCGGGGCAAAGGCAGGTGCGCGGCGCCGCACTTGTGCGACTTCTCCCAGAGAGGGGCCCGCCGCCGACCCGACACTCGAGCGGAGCATCAGGGGCCCGACCAACCGCTCTGGGGACAGCATGCTTGCACGCGGCCGCGACAGCAGCAGCTGCTGCGGGACACCGCCCGCGGCCCGCGAGAGCAGTCTCTCTAATGCCGCGCTGATTGGCCGCGGGGAGGCATCACGCGCCGCCAGCCAGGACGGCGTCGTACCGGAAGGGACAGGTCGGCGGCACGCGGCGGCTGTTGGCCCACCAGGAATGACCAGGCCGCAAAAGAGATTCGCGCAACCCCGACTGGGCCACTTCCGTCGTGCTCAGCCAGCCTGGCCGCCTAACCCGGGGCGGGCACGAAGGTGCAAGGGCCGCGGCCCCGGGCAGCGGTTCGAGAGGTCCACGGCAACGGAATTTGCACGGCGTGCGTCCTTGAATGACGAAGCAGCCGTCCGCCGCGTTCATTGGGCTGACGACCTGACGTCATTTCCGATCAATGGTCGTCGTGAATGGATCCACGACGGTATCGGGTCCTAGAAGGGTCGGACAAACCGCAGGACTGGGCCGCTCCGGTTCACAAACGCGCACTGCAACACTGACGACACAGCACGCCGACACGGCGCCACGGGCGGCGCGGGGCAAAGCTGGCCGACAAGCCCAGGACAAGCCCCGACCGGGGCGCGGCCGGGCGGCGGCCAGGCCGCGACGTGGTCGGAATCCTAAAACACATGCATGACGTGTCCCGGGACGTGTCCCGTGCTGGACGGATTATGTGGGGGGTTCGCATGCGTCTTTCGCCGCCCGCCGCAGGGCGAGCCCATGGGCGAGCCACAGGAGCTTTATGGGACTTCTCCGAACCCGGTGGGCTCACGCCCCCCTCTCCCCCTGGCCTCGGTTAGGTCTCGGCGTCTCTGCCGGTCGGAGCCCAAACGCCCCGAGAACACAGCACAACGAACTCACCATTGATCTTGCTGGACGAGGCGTGGAAGCCGGGGATCTTCTTCCAGGCGCGCTTGCTCCAGAAGCCGCTGCCACCGGCCCCGCCACCGTGGCCCTGCTCGGGGCCGGGGCCGCGGCTCGGCACCTCCTTGGCGATGCTGTGGCGGTGCGCGCTGCGCTGCAGCAGGTGTTGCGGCGGCAGCAGCTGGGGCTTGCCGTCGCGGCCCAGATCCAGCGAGCGGTGCTGGCGGTGCACGGGCCGCGCCAGGACGGTGTTGGGGTGCGCCGGACACGTCACGTACTGAGCGGCGTGGAGGGCGTGCTGCGGCGACCCCCTCAACGGGGTGCTACCGCCCGCCGGGGAGGCGCCGGGGCTCCCGGCCACGGCGGCGGCCGTCGCCACCGCGACAGCCGCTGCCTGCAGCGTGGCGGGTAGCTGACCATACGCGCCCGGCGACTGGTATGGCGAGGGCGTCGGGGGCGGCGGAGGAGGAGGCCGTCGCAGAGAGCCACCCCCGCCGGGCAGCGCGGTGCCGCCGAGGCCAGTGAAGGGCGGCATCTCGTGCATCTCCTGAGGCGTCACGGGGCCCTGGGGGGCCTGCGGCTGGGCCTGCTGCAAAGCCTGCGCGGCCTGCGGGGCGGCCAGCGGCGAGGCCGCGCTGCCCGGGGAGCACCCGGCAGGCGACAGCAGCTCGTCCGTGGGCCCCACATTGCGGAGCAGGTCCTCCAGCAGGTCCGGCGCAGGCGGCACGCCCGTCAGCACGCTCGTGTGCGCAGGGCTCGCCGTCGTGTAGCCGCTGCGCTGCAGCTCGTGCTCCGTGTGCGGCTGCTGGGGCTGCTGGGGCTGCTGCTGCTCGTCGCGCTGGTCCCCCGTCGTGGGCATGAGCATGGCCTCCACGGTGAGGTTGAGCTCGCCGAGCACGCGCCGGTGCCGGCTCTGCACGGAGCGCACCTCCTCCTCCAGGGCGGCCTGCCTCTTGGCCGACACCTCGCCGATCTCCTCGTAGATGTTCTCCTCGGTGCCGTAGCGCGTCATGTACGTGTGGCGCGCCTGGCGCTCCATGACGTGCCGTGGCGTGGGCACGGCGCCCGGCTCGTAGTAGGCGTACGAGTACGAGTAGGGGCAGTCGGCGTGGTGCACGACGGGCGCGTGCTGCTGGTAGACGCGCGACCCGCCCTGCCCACCGGGCGCGGCGCGTCGCGGCGACTGCTGTTGCTGTTGCTGCTGTAGCTGCTGCTGCTGCAGGTGATGGTGTTGCTGCTGCAGCTGCTGTTGCAGTTGCTGCTGTAGCTGCTGCTGTTGCATCAGCTGCTGCTGGTGGTGGTGCTGCTGCTGCACCTGCTGCTGGTGGTGGTGGTGGTGCAGCGGCGACATGGCCGCCGGGCTGGCGGCGCCAGGCATGCCGGGGATCATGAGGGCGGCCGCGTCCCCGTCGGGCGGCGGGTAGGGCGGCGGCGGCGGAAACTGCAGCAGTGGGCGGCGACCGGGCGAGTACAAGGGCGGCGGCTCCATGGCGGCACCGCCCCCTGCAAACAACAAGCGAAGCAAGCGTTAGGACGTTAGGCCATTCATTCTCACTCATTCGCTGATAAAACCAGATGACGACTGACATTTGAGAGCGCGAGTCCCCACGCCGCTGTCTGCTAAAAGCCCGCCC
>NW_026267788.1:7493-9310 GCF_000697945.3 Frankliniella occidentalis
GGGGGGGCAGCCTACACACGACACCACCACGGTCTGTTTTTGGCTGTTTCCAAAAGTACTCTTTATTTCCGGTTCCGTAAGATCGCAGCATCCGACGGATCCGTAGCCTATCACGAGATAAGGAAGGATAAGGGATCATCGGAAAAGTACGTCCGTAATTCGCCGCTACGAACCACCCGAGTTTCGCCTCTGCGAGCTCTAATAGCGCCTGTTAGGTAGGCAACATCGTACCTACAGTGCATGCGTGTAGTGCGTGGGTGGCCTACCCAAAGTCTCGCAGGCGCCGAGCTCCCACACTTTGCCGGGTGAATCTAAGGAAACGGGCGTACGTATACGTGCTTCGTAGAGAGTCAAGCCCCGATAATGCAAAACGAATTGACTAAGAAGCACATTTTCAGGTTTTAACAAAAACAATGATTACACGTGGACCGTTGCAAGAATAAAACTCGCTTTTGCAACTCACCGCAATAACAAGCTTTCTACTACTCGACTCAACAAAAGCAACCCACACAGGGGAGGGACCACAACAACCGTACCGCAACACGGCGCCCAGGACTCAGAAAAACTCCTCAGGAAAACAGGAAAAACGCCCAACGCGGGAACAAGGGCACGAAACAAACACCGCCAAAAGCAAGCCTCCCTCCCTCCCTCCCATATCGGCGGCGGAACAAAGTCGCGCGGAGCCCCCGGAGTTTGCGGCGCGGGGCAGCCGGAGCCGGAGCCCGTCGAGCGGATGTGATGCGTCATGAAATTTTGAACGAGGCCCGCCAATGAATCGATCTCCACCGGGTCGCGTCGGGGTCGCGGGTCGCGAGCCACCCAGTCCGCTGCGCGCGAAAGAGAAACACGGGGCACGAACGGAACAGAGGGACTTTTACTTCGCGCGCCGCCCGTGTCCGACTGGGCGCGTCACCGCCCGGCGGATAATCGGCGTCACCCTCACAGCAGCGCCCAGCCGACCACCCTGCTCATCTTGAAGCCCATGAAGTTGAAGGGAAATCTGAATTAATTACATGGCAAAGCTCTTTCCAACAGATCAGGCCACGAACGAAAATCGCAAGCGTCATACTATATATTTGGAGGAACAGCGGAATGAGGTGCTGGACGGGAGGGAGCAGGGAAGTGCAAGCGCAGACTGAAGTGATCAAGCGCCATACCACACCATCCCATCCATCCCGCAGACTGACATCAACCGCAGCGGGAATCACACCGCACCTCCACCTCACATGACACTTGCCGCGCCCCACCAAGCCCCCTCCCCCCCTTCCCGCCAAAGTTCGGCGACAGACCGCAATTCTAATCAAGCCAACACAAACAGCAAGCCGCCCCAGAGCCGTTGCGGGCTGTGTCGCGCCGGAGCCACGACTCAAACAAACGACCAAGTTTTACGCAACGAAAATCCGAGTAAAGCGCGGGGACGGGCCGCGAGCTCGCGGGGCGACCCCCTGGCGCTCGGCCCCGGCTCGGCCCTGCCGCTCATCAAGCAGAGACAATAACTGCACACAAAGCTGACCGCAGAGAGAATAGCAATCCCCGTGCAGAAGTAACGGACGAGAAGAATAGAAAACCGACGAGATGAGGCCGTACAAATCAGCTGAGCGGCGCGGGGAGTCAAGCGCCTCCCGTCCCGGCCAGCGGCGGCCAGCACCGCCGGCGGGACGGCATTCCGCACCTTGCGTAACGCTCTATCGACACGCCTATCCTTCCGATCTATCCCGCAGTCAGGGCGGGAGCCAGGGCGGGAGCCAGGGCGGGAGCCAGGGCGGGAGCCAGGGCGGGAGCCAGGGCGGGAGCCAGGGCGGGAGCCAGGGCGGGAG
>NW_026267788.1:9360-10591 GCF_000697945.3 Frankliniella occidentalis
GAAAAAAATATTTTTATGCCTATTTTTGGACAGAGAACGAGATAGGACCCCGCCCCCTCGACATTTAAATACTTTTGCGAAAATGAACGTATCTAGCCACCTAGTGGTGCGGGCCGTACACGTGGGCAAGACACGTGGGGCATACGGGCCGCGCCAACAGCGCGACGCGGAATACACGGCACGACTTCACACGTAGCGTGCGTCACCATCGCCGGGCCGCAGGTGGACGACACGACGGAAGAGATCGATCGGTGTCCATCGCGCGGATCGGCGGCGACCTGTAAGGCCGCGCGGCGCGCGGGCCGTCCTTGACGGGGTGGAGGTATGACCGCCGCTGTGCACAGCCAGGGTCGCGCCGGCCGGCATAGGCAGGCACGAGGCACGACTTAAACGTTTCGTCACCAGTATCGCGCCATCGCTCCATAGCGTTACTCCACTGCAGCGACGCCGAGCTCCGCAAACCACGGAGTCTTTTGCGCGGGTATTTATTCAAACACCAGAGCGTAGCGTCGGGCCGACTTGGCTAGCATTAGAGGGTTGAACCGCTGAGTGCAGGATTGCCTACGTTCCAGGAGGGCAAGGGCTCAACATCACCACACAGGAGGACCCGAGTAAGTCACATAAACCCAGCCAGGCTCTGCCATCCACGGCCACAACCGGCTCCAACCATTCCTCGCGAGTTCTAGTAGAGAGGTATGAAGACAACGCAATCAACACACGAGGCCCAGGCCGGATGCACGGTAGCACGGTGCACTTGCACGGGGACGCGGAAAGAACAGATATTAGACGGGGAAAAAACACGTCGAACCTGCGCAAAGGTCTTGGGAACATCTTGTCGCACTTTCTCCGTAGGGGTCATCAGACCGACCGACAGGCAGGGCAGGCAGCCAGCCGCGTCAGCCGGAGAGACGGGCGAGCGCGCACACGGCATGGACGAGGGGGCGTTGTAGGTCACAATCGGAAGTCCGCCGACCCGTCCGGGGCGCTCTATCTGCCTGCCATCACTTCCTACATCACCGCCATCGACCCGCAGGGGCAGCAGCAGGGGCAGGCCCGCGCCCTCCATCAGCAACACTGACGTAACGGATCCTGGCCACACCGCCGCCGCCACCAAAGCGTCTCGTCTCGGCCACGTCTCTCTATTCATTTGGCGGCCGGCCGCTATTCGTACCCCGCTTGTACCTCATCGCGGCGCGTGCGTGGCGGGGCGTGATCGGGCGGGGTGGGGCGG
>NW_026267788.1:11743-20772 GCF_000697945.3 Frankliniella occidentalis
GCGGGAGCCAGGGCGGGAGCCAGGGCGGGAGCCAGGGCGGGAGCCAGGGCGGGAGCCAGGGCGGGAGCCAGGGCGGGAGCCAGGGCGGGAGCCGGGGCGGGAGCCGGGGCGGGAGCCAGGGCGGGAGCCACCCCACCTAATTGCCAGCAGTGCGCCGCTGCGCCTTGCTGCCATGGAAACAAATTGTAGTAATAACGGATCGCCACGCAGTGAAAGCTTCGCGTGTCGTGGCGAGTGTGAGTGAGTGCGTATGAGTGCGAGTGTGCAAGAGAGACAGAGCGAGAGAGTGGAAAGGGGGGGAGGAGGAGCGCGCCCGGAGGCCTGTGGTCCGAAAACGATTACTTTTCTGCGTCAATACACCACGCGACGCCTCGCCGGGGTAAATTAAAACTCAGACCTGCCGGGGAAAGAGGTGAGGGAAAGGGGGGGGGGGGCGGTCATACAGACGAAAAGTTCCCGACCAGGACGACCGGTCTAATATCGTACACATCGGCCGAGATGGCACATTCTATCGATCTACTGCGAGGGGAATTTCACACGCTCCATTGCGAGGCCGCACGAACTGAAACGACCGTAAGAAAGCGAAAACACAATTTTCCTTTCTTGTAATTTTCTATTCTTTCAGATGCGTGGGGCCGAGGGGCGGCCGTCCAAAGCGGCGGAAGTAGTAATACTAGTCTTCCGCTCCATTCTGCTCCGCGTCTCGCCTCCGCGACCCCCCTCTCCCTCGGCCACAGCAACCCCACGACCTCCCAAGGCGCGCTTCGCGCCTACGGGTCGAAATTCCGAAAATATGGGTTATATTCGAGAGCAGCGAATAAATACACATGAAAATAAACATAATTCCCTGTTTTGGCCGTAATGGTGACACAGTAAACAAAGCAAACAAACTCAACCAAAGATACTAGCGATAAGTGAAATGAAATGCCATATGAGTCATGAGGTATCGCAACCCCGTTGCCCTTGAGGAGGGGGAAGTCCACAAACTGTCCCGGCCCGGCCCGAGTGACCCTGCCGCCCCTCTCTTCAGACCCCCTCGGACCAAACGAGGAGGGTGGATCGCAATATCGGCCGGTGCCACTCCCACTCGAGCGCTCACCGCGCACCTGAAATAGCAGACCGTCGTCGTTTTCATAACCAAAAAAATGACTCAATAAAACTCGATCGGTTCTATTCCTGTCCCCTCCTCTGTCCGTTTCTCTTTCTGCGACCCTCTCCCAGCCCCCCCCCCCCCCCTCTTTTCCTCTTTACCTCGCTTAGCAACCGCATGAAAGCCGCGGCGCGCGTTTAAAAATGGCACAGCGACCGTTATCCAAAATCCCAGACGACAACAACAAGGTTGTGGGGCGCTGGTCTGGGCTGGGCGGCGCTGGGTACCGCCAGGTGTGTGTGCTTGTTGTCCGCTGCCAAGATAACGTACGGCCCGCACAGTCACGTGGGCTGATCCCGTAAGCCCCGCAGACATCCTCCAGGAGAGGGAGGCAGGGAGGAACACTCTTTGCTCTGCAGGCTCTAAAACACATTCATACCAGGCGGCCAAACCTCCAGGGCGGCGGGGCCAGGGCCAAACCTCATCAGGCCAAATAACTCCATCTCTCAGAAATGAGCGCGAGCAGCGGGCCACGGGGAGATCAACGAGAGAGGGGAGGAGAAGAGAGTACGTACGGACCGAGTACGTGCCGCATGGCTGACGGACACAGCAGACGCCCTGAAGATCCCCGTCTGTTCAACCAGACGAGACCACTCACGAAGGAGAAACGAGAGAGGGAGAGAGGGAGAGAGGGAGAGAGAGATAGAGAGGGAGAGAGAGAGGGGGGGGGGGCAACAACAGAGACTACGAGCACGAAAACCTCGACGAAAACGATCACGAGCAGCAACCGAAGTAGCAGCACACACCAAAACACACAGGCGCGCGCGCCGCGCGTGGTCCACCATGGCAGCCCAATGTGAGCGATCAGAGGCCACACAAACTGCATGATGGATGCAAATGCAAAGCCAAAGCTATCTCCTCGCAATATAACCCCATTGGGTGCGCTGCAAGGTCGAGTGCGTAATGGCGCGTGTACAGGTGCGCACCTGGGCGCGCGTGTGTGTGTGTGTGCGTGAGTGTGCGCGCGCGCGCTCTCCCGCTGGACTGCCTCGTCGTGGCAATGACCTTCTCCCTCCCCCCCGCGACTGTGTTATCGCGGGCGACGCGTCTCGAGTATCTCTAGAGGACGCTCTGACGTTGCGCAATAATCGATAGCTCGATTCGGTTAACGTTGCCCGTCATCTCATCATGCGTCCCAGAGAGGCAGGCGCCTCTAGGCTCAACAACCCGCCGCAATAGGGGGGCGTGGCGCAGCGCTGCGGGAGCAAACCGTTTCGTTCATTTTGAGCCGCACAATAAGCGCCTGCCTACCGACCCAGTCTCTGCCGCCCTGATGATTCTTATTTACGGTCTGACTCGCTCCTATTCGCGAGGCACTGCTGCGAGACCCTACCCACGCACCCACACATGCACCACGGACTGCACGCAAGACGGACCCAGCAAGAAAAATAAGAATGCCCACACTCCTGGTTGCGGTGCAGTAAGAGTGTTCTGCAGGACACCCTGTACTCTGCAGTACATGCCCCCCTCTTCCTTATGGAACGAATGCTTGAAGCAGCAGGGGGCGTCGACCGGCCGGGCCTGGAAAGCGATCACGGCGGCAGATGCTACGGACACACTACTACACACTGCTTGACTGTACTCCAGGTGCAGACTCCAGGAGGCCGCGAGACGCCGGCCGGCAGGTTCCAGCCAGCTCCAGGAGCGAGGAAATAAATAACAGCGACACCTAATCCTATTCACGCCACTTTGGCGAGATAAACGCGAGCTGTAAACTGCCACCTGATTGGCTGAGGCAAATTAAATATTTGGACGCACGCGTGAGCGCAATAGACGCGAGAGGAAGAGGCAGATTGAAAGAAAACAGCTGAGGGCGTCGACTTTCGGTTTTCTGGATACGGAATTTCTAACAGGAAACTGCGCGCGGTGGCGGCGGCTTCCCAAAGAGAGACGAGTCCCTGCCCGAGGGCTTGCTATACGCTCACAAAGTCTCACTCCAAACTAAGCAGAAGTCGCGGCTTGGCTTGGCTTCCAGGACTCCGGAGGAGGCCCGAGGTGAGAAGTATCGCACAATAAAGGGCGGGCAAGGTGTCAATGAGGCCCCCGCACTGGAGTGTAGAGGCCAACGAAACGGTGCTGGCGAGTGGAGTTCAAACAGGAGTTTTGGTTGTCTTGAACCCCTTCGCGCACGCCCCAGGTCGATCAGCCTTTCCTCCTGCCGCCCCCAAGCGAGTGTAGAAAAAAGATGTCGGGCCTAATTGACATAATCAAGCATGCATTCAAGAAGCAAGCCTCCGTTTCTCCCGTTTTTCTCCTCTTTTAGATGAGTCGGGACGAGACAACTTCCGGCCGTGATGGAAACGGGGATGCAGGTGAGGGTCCCGCGTGCACTGTGGGAAATAATCATTATATACGCGGAGGAAGCGAATATATTTATAAAAGCTCTTAAAATGGTTTCATGGCCGTGTCGAGAAGGGCCTGGCTCGATCGAGCGAGAAAATAAACAACGCTTAAGTGCCTTTCTGTTGAGCAACACAGATTTTTACTTATTTTTCTTCACCCCGAGGTGCGTGTCGGGCGGTATGGACTAAAGTGCGTGTAAAGTGCCTCGATGTTGGGATGGAGGAAAAACAGGAAAGGGGGGAGGGGGAGTGCGGTCCAGACTGTCCTGGTCTTGTATAGGGTTTCCTCAAGCACAGAAAAGCTTAACTTACAAACCACCAGTTTAACACTAAATTCATTTAAAAAATCAAAATTATAGTCAACAATACATACAGTAGGTGTACTAATTGCTTGAACTTATAGTTTGACAGTGGACACATTTTCGTGTTTATGAGGAGGCTGTTTAACTTAAAAGAAAATATTCTTTTCAGTGTACTCCGAAACGCAGTCGTGGGACACAGTGCTGGAGACGGTCGGGTTACCAGCAGATCCTCCGCCCTACCAGCCACCTGACAGCGCTGCCGGCTCCAGACCCACCCACCTGTCGCCCCACACTGCCAAATAACACATTTTTCTCGTGAAAAATGTAAACAAAGGGCTTTCGCCTATTAACCTGTCAACGACCTCGGACCAGAACTGTTTGATTCCCAGAGGTGCTCCATCATCCCAATCGGCTCGCCGATCACAGCGGTCAGCGCATCGACGATTACCCCCACTGTTACCAACCAGCCGCGCCCAAGATAGGGCCACAGCGAGAGCGAGAGAAGCGACCGCTGCGGCGCCCGCGGGAGAGACGGAGGGAGAGAGACGGGCAAAGAGAGAGGGTGTAGAGAGAGGCGTTAACAAGATCAGGTACACACACAGCATCCAGCGGCAAATTTATGTCGGAATTATTCATAGCCATGCATGTGGCCCTGAGGCCCCATTCAGGCGGCGGGGCCCGTGCCCGGACCAACGGCGCTCTCTTTTCGTCGCGAATGAGAGAACGAGAAAGAGACGAGAGGGGCGGGAGAAATGAAAAGGCCGTTGTTTGCACCAGCACCGCCCGCCCCCTGCGTCGCAGCGAGAAGCACGTCGTCGCAAACTCAGCTTCCCTCACGCCCCCCCCCCCCTCTCTCTTCCACAGTGGCTCCTTGAGGAAGCCACAGGGAGTATTGTGCTCGTCGCTAATCACGGAGGCCCCAGCAGCCGCGCAAATGACACTCCGCAGCGTCCACACGTCGCACAAACGAGCCCCGCACGACGCCATCCTGGTGTCCGTCCCACATCCTACACTGCTGCTGCTGCTGCTCCACAGAGCCTTCCAGCTCCTTGTCATCTCTGATATCGGACGTGGCGAGGAGCGGCGTGGCGTGGCGCGGGTGGATCGGATGGCGGCGCCGTCTGGGAGAGCAAGAGCGGCAAGAGCCCCCCTACCCGTCTTCAGACCCGTCTTCATCTTGGCTTTGAGCCCCGACTTCTCCGGTTGGCAGCCCAGTGTCCGTTTCGCCCGCCACGCTCTGCATCCCACACACGCACACGCGGCTTAGTGTTTAATTTACTGCTCCTCTGGTATGGGCAGCGTCGCGTGGCAGCGGCGGCCGGTGGGCAGGCCAGGAGGAGCCTTGATAACATTGGACCCCAAACAAATATATCCGACAAATGCCACAACACAACGCTCGGGCCCCGCTGCTACGCTCGCCGCTCGCCCCGGCTGGATCATCTGCGGCGGCCAAGTCGTGCCGAGCACAGAGGCCCTGAGTCACGCGCTTAAAAATAGCTCACAATGGTCTATCAAAACGCATTGAAGGGCGCGGCGCCGCGGCGCAGCCTGGCCGCAGCACGCCCCACCCCGGGTCCCTGGAGCTTGAGGCCGTCGCCGTCCTCGGCAGGTCGCGCGGCGTCGCGCCTCGCCCCCGCCCGTCGCGTCACGCCGCCATTTTGCTGCTGGCCAAAGTTTTCCCAACTGGACCTTTTTGATTCACAAGCGCCGTGTATACGCGGTACAGTACCTCGGCGCACAAAGTGCCTGGCGGACGACGACGCCTCGCCCTCCTTCCGAGAAGCCCAAGAAAGAATGGGGCAGCTCGCCGCCCAGCGCCGCCCAGCGCAGCGCCCGCCTTTTGGGAGACGATTGGCGTGAAGAATTAGCAGCAGTTTGCGTATAGTCACAGCATTCCCGACCTCCAAAAACTTTCCTTTGTCTTCATAGCGGGACACGGGCCTGCAGCTGGGCCACGAAAAGTTCCATCCATGAAAAAGGGAACAAATCAAACACTTTATTCAGATAATTTTATCATTTTACGACCTATGGGTGCAGATTTTCCTTTCACCGTGCGGGTCATTGACTTCTTCACGCCCGCCGATAGAAACAACAAAAAAAACAAAAAATAGACACCAGCCCACCCAAAACGGGCCAATTAAACTCCCATCCTTCTCCTGCTCCAACCTCTCCACATTTTATTTCCTCGAGGATGTTCGCGGGTCCTGAACTATGTCGGCAGCAGCGGCATTCCTCGAGCTTCCATTTACCGGCCGTAATCTCCCCTGGCCAGGCGGCAGGCGGTCGGGCTCAGGACCAGCGGGCCCGGCCGGGCCGCGCAAGACGAGATCCCCGCCGCCGTTTGCTTACATGAGCCGGGCGGAATGAGGTGCGATACAGCGTTGTAGAACAAAGCGGGGGCCCCACAGGTAGGGACAAGAGACAGCCAGCTCCAGGTGTGAGGGCGCGGGCGCGCGCGCGTGGAGGTGCAAGAGACACCTTGCTGCAGGTGTGAGGATGGCGCGCGCGCCTGCTGGTAGGTTCAAGAGACACCTTGCTCCAGGTGTGAGGGCGCGCGCCTGTAGGTGCAAGAGACACCTAGACACCTTGCTGCAGGTGTGAGGATGGCGCGCGCGCCTGCTGGTAGGTTCAAGAGACACCTTGCTCCAGGTGTGAGGGCGCGCGCCTGTAGGTGCAAGAGACACCTAGCTCCAGGTGTGGGCGGGTACAAAAGACACCTTGCTCACCTTGCTCAAGGTGTGAGGGCGCACGCGCTGGTAGGTGCAAGAGACACCTTTGCTCCAGGTGTGAGGGCGCGCGCGCGCGCTGGTGGGGCCAGCGGCGGCACAAACCTTAAACCTACAGCACTAATGTGTCGGTGGGAAGAAATCCTCCGTATAACTTATATGCCCGTGTAACACCGATAGCTCGCGCCAGTCAGATCTCGTGCCCTGCTCCCCCGCAGCTGAGCACACCCGGAGGATCAGAAGAACGATAATGGATCCCCCACACACGTAAAACAAACCGACTCGATTTTACCTGACCGCTCCTTCTCATTCCCACCCCACACTGGCCTTCAGGCTCCTTGACAGCTCGGCCCAGCCCTGCCCTCTGCCCGCCCCTTGGGGACCCCGACTCCTTTCTTCCCGGTGCAAACACCTGAGCTGACGAAGGCTAGGCCGACTGAATACAGCCAAAACTGTTCTAGACCTTTGCCCACGCCCGTCGAAAATCCAATAACCAAGAGATTCCATCGGGGGGAAAGCACCTCCTAGTCATAATAAAAACCAGCCGTGGAACGGATACCGCGTGTTCCTTCCTACAGTTTTATCGGGCCCAATCTATTAATTTCGCCTTCTGAGGTAATAATGGCTGAGGTTTCCTGGGTTCGTAAGTGCGCCGATGGCCGGCAGGTAGGCCAGCAAACCGCCTCGACTTCTTCGGGGGCGTGGTTGCCGTCGAGGTCTTTTCGACACCACCCTTTAACGAGCCCCCTTTCTGACAATTATTTCGCATAAAACGGTCATTTTATATGGTCCGTTCCCTCTCTTCTCGGGCGGGCGAATTGGCGGGAAATAATAATACCACCGCGACACCGTCCATCTAATGTCCATCTCAAACCACATTTATAGACGTAACGAGGTGTTCACGCCCGCTGGGTGGGCCGGGGCAGCACCTGCGGCCCAGACACCATTAATAACCCATAACCGCAGCCCTTCCACGAACTAAGTGGGCCGAGATTGATCTGGTGCGCTATGGGCCACCGGCATCATCATCACGAAAATTATTTCAGAAGAGTAATTCAATTAATCTGACTCGCGCAGCAGCATCCATCCAGGAGGGCTGGACATCGCCACACACCGCACCGGACGCACTCGAGATAAAAAGATGTGGAGCGAGCCGAGAGAAAGAGGCGGAAGTAAAGAGATAAAAAAGAAAAAACGAAAACTCGAACGAAACTATCTCCACGGAGATTTGAACCGCGGCGGCGCGGCGGAGGGCCTGCAGCGGCCAGGCTCAGGACCCAGGCCACGGCAGCAGTGCCCTTTCAGGCCCAAATGGATGGCCAGGGTTGTCCAGGAGCGAGCCGGACTGTGTCGTGCCGCGGCGGGGCGGGGCGCAGCGCAGCGCGCCAACAGAGTAGCTCATTCATTAGACGAGGCCGTTGACTCGCGAGGCCTAACAGCGTGTGTGTGTGTGTGTGTACACCGGGTGCGCGGCAAGGACGAAGGGTCGGAGGACCTGTAACGAAGGACGAAGGAAAGGAAACAACAAACCAAGAGAAATGTAAGGGCCGTCGTCGTGACGGTGAGGAGAGAGAGAGGGGAAGGAGTGGGGGGTGGGTGCCGTTAGCGCGGTAACCCCGAGCGAGCATCCAAAACTCGAATCCGCTGGCTGCTGCAGCAGAGCCGAGCAGAGCGGCCCCGCAGCGCGGCCCCTCCTCCCCTCCACGCCGCGCGCCCTGGGCGGCCGGCCCGGGGCCTCCTGGACCTCGCCTGGACAGGAGCTGGTTTGGGGCCCGGCGTGCCCGGCGAGGCCCGGAGCCACCTCGAGCATCAGCAGCAGCGCCTCGTGCCCGCCCGGAGCACCTGGCCGAGTTCTGAGGAGCGGTGCGGGACGAGCGGGACAGACAACTGACGATGCAAACACGACTGCTTCAACTTCAAAAAGAGTCACACAAAAACAGCGCGAAGCTCTCCAAAATCACTTTTAAGGCAAGAAACAAGAAAAAGAAGTATTGTGGGAGATGCTCTGGGCAAGTTACTGAACATTCCCAGAGTGTGAAAAACCCCGACCAAAAAAGAGGGCAGCGGGCGGCGCCGACAGAAAAAGAACGGGAGACAAAACGTCGATAAATTACTCGAAAAAGGCTTTTCCTCTCCAAGACAACACGACTGTAACGAGGGCGGCCCCTCTGGAGCGCATGTGGCGTGTGTGTCAGAGCGAGAGGGAGAGAGGGAGGGAGGGAGAGAAGGGGAGGCGGGGAGAGGGGGAGGGCTGAGGGAGAGAGGACGGAGGGAGAGAGGGCGGAGGGGGAGTCGGTCTGTGTTCTTGTTTACCTATTAGTCTGCAGAAGCGCGGTCTCCAAAGAGGGGAAGAAATGGAAACAAGATGGATGGTTGGATGGACCTGATTATGAAAAATAAATCGGTAAATACAGTGAGACTGCCAGTGGGGGACCCCGGGCCCGCCCCGCCGTGAGAAGATGGAGCGTGGAAAATGTATAGTATTGGCGCGAGGGCGGGGAGGGAAGGG
>NW_026267788.1:20889-21892 GCF_000697945.3 Frankliniella occidentalis
CCGCCCCGCCCGGCCGCGCCCCGCCGACCTGACCCCGACCCCACACAGTCGCATGTCCGTGTACACGCATTGCGCACCGCACACGTTATTGCACCACGAGTCCGAATACACACCGACAGGCCTTGTGGACTTTTAACGCCACGGCGAGGCCGCTCGCCCTGCTCGCCCACACCATCGCCAGGGCAGAGCACCCGTCCCCGACCCCAGCGGCGGCAAGGCAACCTGCAGCCCAGCGCCCAGCATTGCCAGCATCCACACCGCACCGCGGTCCAGCTCCTCCAGCTCTCGGCACGTGATGCCACAACGCAGCGCCGCCGCCCGTACACTGCCAGGAGCGCGAGTTGTTGATTGAATGTGGCTAAGATGCCCATTTGCTTCAAGTGTGTTTGTGTCTCACGGCGCAGTGCATACACTACTCGCTGCCCGCAGTGTCGTGGAGTAATTACTGTTCCAACGCCTGTAAACTCGATCGGGATGTGCGTATGGGCTAAGCACGCCGTCGCGTCGGTCTTTCTCCAGAGCGATGCGCTCGTGGGAGGAAGGGGGGGGGGGGGCAGGTGCACAAAAACTGCCGGAGCCTCCAGCAGCTAGACTCCTGCTAGACTCCGCCAGCGGCCAGGACCAGACCACACGCCAGGACGCGTTCCAGCAGCTCCAGATGTACACTGGTCGGTCAAATCCTTCACTGCACGCACGGACCGAAAATAGTGCTTTGAATCACGGCAGGGTGTTATGAAAACTGAAGATCATGCGATGGACACAGACACCGGGTGCACGAGTCTTCAATATTTGATCTGTCTCTTGCTATAAGCATCACTGTGCTGCGCTGTTACCCGACCGACATTTCCTATCCCCACGCCCATTCACAAGCCCTGTCTCTGAGTATGCTGATCCATGCTGAGCAGAGCTTGCTGCTTGCTGAGCAGGCCCGTCCCGTCTAGTCTAGGGTCTGATTTGAGTCTGCTGATGCTGCCCGGTTGCCAGGCAGCAAGCCCCCCCCCCC
>NW_026267788.1:21942-28490 GCF_000697945.3 Frankliniella occidentalis
CCCCCCCCCCTCTACCCCCACACACAGAGGACCAGGTGAGGTGATCCCGAAGGCGGTTCGGTTTTCTTATCCGTTATTGATTCGCCTTTCCTTCACAAGCCTGCCGCTCTGTAGCAGCAAATGTATGAGGGCGCTTTGACAGGACCATTCGGACGCGGATCGTGCGTTGAGGAGAGTGGAGGGAGGGGGGAAGGCGGGAAGGGGGAGTGTAGCACCAACATACAATTCCGCAGTCACACACAATTTTCGGGGCACGCCGCCGCCGGTGGCGGCAGATTCACAAGAAACTGGGGGAGGGGGAGTTGCAAGAAGAGGGGGGCGAGTGCAGCCCCAGGGTTGGGGGAGGGGAGGAGGGGGGGGCGAGTCCCTATGTGTCTGGAATGGCAAGACTGCTTGTGGGAATGAGCCTCGCCACAGCGGCGCCAGCTGCTTGGCGGCCCTCTCCGAGTTTGGTCAAATTACAATGAGGACAACCTAACCTCAAAAGCATGTCCCCAAAGACGGCGGCGCCGCGCGGACCCAGCGCCCAACAGAAGACAACATCGGATCAGAACAAAGCCTTACCTATTTCACCATCGGCCCGGCGACTCTCATCTGGAGCCGGCGGTCCAGCCCTCGCGATGGCACAAGATCCAGTCGGGGTGTACGAGGTAAATCCAAGACGGGGATGGGTTATCCACTCACTCACACGCACACTCTCTCACCGCGAGTCCGACGCAGCGGTTCACTACTTGCACACGATTGGCGACACGACACTCGCACGCGCAAGACACGGCCCGATGCCGGACGCCTCCCTCGGTCAGCACGACCCGCCGACCGGGACCAAAACAATCGGTCAACAGGTGGCCAGCGCCATGGTCCCGTCCCGTCCCGTCACAGCGACCTCCTGTCGAGCCGCTCGGGGGTCAGCGCCTCCCGGCCAACGTTCCCGGGGGCGCTCCTCCGGCTGGCTGTGGGCCACGGGCTCAGAATCCAATCCGTTTCGGCACCTCCAGTCAGGACACAAACACAGGCGGGACAAGGGCAGCACGGCGTGCGGTGCAGGGCGGCCGCGACGAACACGGTGCGCTCTCCACCTGAACAAGTGTGGTACTGGCGAGGACGAGACTGCCCGACTGCCGGGCCAGGCCGGCCGCCGCCAGCCACACAACGGCTGCTGTGTCGCTGCTCCGCCGACTCCGGGCGCGCGGACCGCTCGGGCGACGGGTAGCGCCATCTAGCGGCGGGGAATGCCTCTGGGTGCGCGGGGTAGCGACGGCACAATCGTAAGCACAAACAAACAAACAAACCGGCATCCTGGAGGGGTGGTCACTGCAGTTGCACGGGGGAACCGACAACTTCAGTCTTGTTTTACGAAATCAGCAGGGAATTCTTGGCAGCTTTAACCACCTTCAAACAACCAAATTGGAAAAATTTTGAGAATAGAAGGGTGGCATCATTACACATCACTGGTAAATTTACCTTAAAAACCTGTTTGGGATCTTTTTTGTGTTCTGATGATTTAAGAAAAAGAAAATTTCACAGACACAGGTCTGTTTGAAGAGGTTGCTTTTACAGGCCTCTCTCATTTATATTATTCTGTTGATCTTTGGATAACCTGGCTTCTAACTCCGACTGTGCTTAATTCTTCAACTAGAGTGCTTAAGTTTTTTAGTTTTTAAATTGAAAAAGTTACTCTACCCTATGAGAAATCAACGCAATCATGCAAAGCTATCAAAGTTTCTCACTGTGCTCTTCTGGCAAATAGGATCAAAAAGAAAATATTCCTGATTTTGCCCTTTCAAAGGTTTGTTTTTTTAATGTCTCAGATATGCTTTTCATGCATAAAATCACATTAAATGATGTGTCACACTTGAATTTGGTTAATTTCCAAATTAAAAGGGCACTTGAACTGTACTGAAACCTTGAGGGAAATATCATCTGTGGCACACTTTTAAAGAAATTATTGCATTTTCAAAATTTGGTTTTTAAGAATGTTTGGTGGAAAGGCGGAAAAGTTTCCATTTTGATCATTTCCCTGGAAAATATAAATAAAACACAATACTGTCTAAGATGCGCAAAACTGCATTAAATACTCCATGTTAATCTTGTGTCCTTGTTATGAAATTTCAGTAGAAAATCCCATTTTGACCTTGTTGATAGTTGATAGGATAGCCGAAAAGTAATTTGCTTTTGCAAGGCCACTCAACACACAAGTAGGATGCTGATGGGGTGTAGGGAATTTGCAAGGGACACGGAGATAGTGCGGGTGGGGATGGGGAAAGCGTAAAGATAAGGTGGCCGAATCAGTAAACGCGGAGCGTTCGGGCCGAGCTGTGACGTCTCGCGAGAGCAAGCGAGTGTCAGTCGGCCGCAAACAGCGGTCTCAAACGCGTCGTCAGCCAGGAAGTCGACATGGACGTCCAGCCCCCCGCGTCCCTGCGCTCGCCGCTGCGGCTGCCGCACAAGGCCCTCATGGGCGCGGGCCCGGCCAACGCACCGCCCCGCGTGCTGCACGCCGCGGCCCAGCCCCTCGTCGGCCACATGCACCCCGAGGCCTTCCGGGTCATGGACGAGATCAAGGAGGGCCTCCAGTACGCCTTCCAGACCACGAACCCCGTCACCGTCTGCCTGTCCTGCGCGGGTCACGGCGGCATGGAGGCCGCCCTCAGCAACCTGCTCGAGCCAGGGGACGTCGCCGTCGTGCCCCTCAACGGCCACTGGGGGGCGCGCGCCAGCGACATGATCACCAGACACGGTGAGCAGTGAGCCCTGGTGGTCATCGGTGGCGGTGAGCTGGAGCCCTGGTCACCAGGGACCTCACACCCCTCTCGTGCACGTCACTGCAGGCGCGCGCGTGGTGCCGCTGGAGCTGCCGCTCGGACAGCCAGTGACCCTGGAGGCTGCCGAGGAAGTCGTGTCCAAGCACAGACCACGCCTCCTGTTCCTGGTGCAGGCCGAGTCCTCCACGACCACGTTACAGCCGCTTGAAGGCTTCGGGCCAATGTGCCACAAGTAAGGCCGCTTCCACCTTCTGCACCCACACCCAGCACTGTCTCGCGTCCAACCCGGCATTCCTCTCTGTGCTAGATACGGGACCCTGCTCGTCGTGGACGCGGTGGCCTCCCTGGGCGGTTACCCTCTCTGGACGGACCGCTGGGAGCTGGACGTGGTCTACACCGGCTCGCAGAAGGTGCTCAACGCGCCGCCCGGCCTCTCGCCCATCACGTTCAGCCCGCGAGCCATGTGAGTCGAATGGGCTGCCTACCCTCCCGGCGTCAAGCGCTCCGCTCACGAGGTCTGACGCCATGGCGTGTGCACTGTTGCAGGGAACGCGTTGCTTCTCGACGAAAGCCGTGCGATGTTTACTACTGGGACATTATGCAGCTCGGCGACTACTGGGGGTGCTTCGGCAACCCGCGAAAGTACGTGATTGCGGCCGCATGGACACAACGTAACTGTCGTGGGTGTAGGTGAGCACGGCTTTGTCGTTGTACCGCAGATACCATCACACGGGGCCGATCACCTTGTTCTACGCGCTGCGCGAGGCCCTCGCCATCCTCGCGTCCGAGGGTCTGACGGCGTCCTGGAGGCGGCACGAACAGGCTGCCCTACGGCTCCGCGCCGCCCTGGAGCGACTCGGCGCCAAGCTGTTCATCGAGGATCCCAGGCACCGGGTCCACACTCTCACTGGCTTCACTCTCCCCCGGAACGTGGACCCCGTGGCTGTCACCAGGACGGCGATGATCAGGTACGCTCTTTAGTGCGGCGTTGAAACGGTACCGAGGCGGCATCGTATCGGCAGACACTTCGCCCTGTGTCGCTGTAGGCAGTGCGTGACACTGGGTTTGTTGACAGGCACGGGGTGGAGCTGGGCCCGGGGCTGGGACCCACCGCGGGCCGCATCATGCGCGTGGGGCTGATGGGGGTGAACGCCGAAGCGTGGGCCGTGGACAACGTCATTAGCGTGCTGGAGGACTGCGTCAAGAACCCCATCCCAAACAGCAGTCTGTGAACGATTGTGGGAAACAAGTATCGATATACTTTAAGTTTTGTTTGAATTTTCATATAATTTACAAAATTCAATTAAATACACTCTTTACAAACTCGAGTCACGATTAACAAGTTCTTCAACCTTACATACCATACATATATGGTATAGGTATATGGTGAAATTAAATTGAAAACTTAGTATAAGTAAGGGCTATCAGGAGAATAGGAGGAAAAATTATTGATCCTTAGCTTTGAATAAAAACTTTAAATCAGTCTTATTTTACAAAATACATTGGGAATGTCCATCAAAAGGATAAGAACACATTGTACCGACTGCACAAAATATCACAATAAAAAAATTCACTACAGAACAATAATAAGTAAAAGCAGATAATCAGTCTTATGTGAAGCAGTATTTTATAAATACATTAGAAACAGTCATTTACGAATCTCAACTGGGAAGAAATTTCATATGGCAATTATTTGAACTAGTACAATAAGAACATGTGGATGAGGACTGTAGAGAAAAAAACAATCAACGATTTCAATAAAGAAACTAGACAAGCTCAAAGATGAAGTTTAAACATTCTACAGATGGAAAAATGGTTGGCAAAACATCCTTAATCTAGTTGAACTATCTCTGACACAAAGTCTACAAAACAGAAGACATTTTATAAATTAGAAATAAAATAACACGTACCCTTTCACATAAAAATAATGGAGCATACTAATTTGAAGAGAGGCAATACGTTAATGCAATATATTACAACTAGCAATCCAGTGTTAAAACAAATAGCAATTACCAAAAGCTACAAGTAGAAAAGATACTGAACTCAGAGGGCTGGGAGGCTCAACAACCTTATCTAACAGTAATTTGACAGAACAGAGATGTGTCATATGAACTTCATCAAGCTAAGAAGCACTTAGCAGCTATAAAGATTACGTCCACAAATATTCTGAAAAACTCAAAGGCTAGATATAATACCTCTGCTGACACGATATGAGTAAATTTATATCATCTGCACTGAAGTACAGAAGTGATTATACAAACAACCAGAAAAAAGTCAAATGTGTAGAAAAGTTCACTGAATCACCCTCCTACACCAATTACTTACAATGACAAAAAAATGGGGTTCTAACAAAAACTTACAGAACACTCTGTCATTTACAAATGTCAACCAGGAAGAAATTTCACATAGCAATTATTTTAAGTAGTACAATAAGAACAATCACAGATTTCAATAAATATTGGTGCATGCTAATTTAAAGAGAGGCAACATGTTGTTGCAATATATTATAACAAGCAATCTAGATAAATAGCTATTACTAAAATGAACGGGGGGAAAAACCCACATAATATAAAAAATTATTTGCGACTGATTATTGGTACTTGAAGCTGCTCATTCATTAAAGGCCTGGTGGGTTGTGGTGACTTTTGGCTGAGGACAACCACCGCAGTTGAGACACAGCCCGTTTAATTTTTGTTTTCTTCTTTTAATTTTCTAATTTCGTCCTTTGCTCTATCCAATTCTTTCCTCAACTCATCTCTCTCCTTCAATTCTTCTGCCTTATTCCTCTCTTGATTGCTCTCCTTTTTTCTTTCCTCTTTCATTTTCAAAACCTCTCTCTCCAATTCCACAACCCTTCTTTCTGCTGCCCTCTTCTCTTGCTCTCTCTTCTTTTCTCCTGCCTGCCCCTCTTGCTCTTTCTTCTTTGCTGCTGTCTGCTCTATCTGCTTGTTCTTCTCTTGATACTTCTTCTCAACCTCCTCTCTCCGCCTCCTCTCCGCTTCATACCTTTCTTTCCATTCTTCATTTGCCCCCCTTCTTTCCAAGTCTTCCCTTAATCTTCTATTTTCTCTGGTGTAGAACTCAATAATTTTCCCTTCTTTCGCCACTACTGATGCAAGCTCCTCCTCCACAATCCGTGCATTAACCTTCTGGCGGGTAACAGAAATTGACATTAGAATGCAGAAGAGCAGAAAAATAAATACCAACCAACTGCAACACTTTACTTGCACTTTAATATGTATGTAAGTAGCAAAGTAAGATATTTACCTGTGCTGGAATATAGCATAACAAGCAATCCAGTGTTAAAACAAATAGCAATTACCAAAAGCTACAAGTAGAAAAGATACTGAACTCAGAGGGCTGGGAGGCTCAACAACCTTATCTAACAGTAATTTGACAGAACAGAGATGTGTCATATGAACTTCATCAAGCTAAGAAGCACTTAGCAGCTATAAAGATTACGTCCACAAATATTCTGAAAAACTCAAAGGCTAGATATAATACCTCTGCTGACACGATATGAGTAAATTTATATCATCTGCACTGAAGTACAGAAGTGATTATACAAACAACCAGAAAAAAGTCAAATGTGTAGAAAAGTTCACTGAATCACCCTCCTACACCAATTACTTACAATGACAAAAAAATGGGGTTCTAACAAAAACTTACAGAACACTCTGTCATTTACAAATGTCAACCAGGAAGAAATTTCACATAGCAATTATTTTAAGTAGTACAATAAGAACAATCACAGATTTCAATAAATATTGGTGCATGCTAATTTAA
>NW_026267788.1:32785-38088 GCF_000697945.3 Frankliniella occidentalis
GGGGGGGCAGTGGGCCTGCGTTACACCAGCTCTGCGACTACTGGGGGTGCTTCGGCAACCCGCGAAAGTATTTTGACGATTGCGGCCGTATGGATACAATGTAACTGTCGTGGGTGTGGGTGTGAGCACGGCTTTGTCGTTGTGTACCATCACACGGGGCCGATCACCTTGTTCTACGCGCTGCGCGAGGCCCTCGCCATCCTCGCGGCCGACGGCGTCCTGGAGGCGGCACGAACAGGCTGCTCTGCGGTTCCGCGCCGCCCTGGAGCGACTCGGCGCCAAGCTGTTCATCGAGGATCCCAGGCACCGGGTCCACACTCTCACACTCTCACCGGCGGCTTCACCCTCCCCCGGAACGTGGACAACGTGGCTGTCAACGCCGAAGCGTGGGCCGTGAACAATGCCATTAGCGTGCTGGAGGTCTGCGTCAAGAACCCTTACCCCAACCAGCAGCCTGTGAACGATTGTGGGAAACAACTTAATGCCAAATAAGTATCGATACTTTATTTAAGTTTTGTTTGAATTTACATATAATTTACAAAATTCAATTAAATACACTCTTTACAAACTCGAGTCACGATTAACAAGTTCTTCAACCTTACATACCATACATATATCACATCAACTTTTAAATACTTAAATATTTAACAAACACAACGATTCTCACAAGATGGGTTCACAAGAACTTCCTTCTTTGAGATATACTAGAGGTAGCATACAATTTTCTGCCATCTATCAATACAGGAAGTGAATGCTAACTAGACACTAGTCTAACAAATACAAAGGAGCATTTGGTCTATTCTTAAGTTAAACATATACAAGATGACAAGAATCAAAATTTGAAATAGTAGTTTTATGAAAACATTCATAATTATTTAGTGTGTAGTCTTTAACATCATGGATTTTTTTTATCATCAGTTCAGAGTGGCAAGATCTGAGTGGTCAATTATGTTGGAGATAGCAGGACTCATATGTAAAAGAATGAATTCCAAGAATTTTTAACAATTCAAACGGTTCACTCTACTTATTATTTTTTAAATAGTTGCATGGTGCAGAATTTTAAAAAATGACACAAAATATAACAGAACAAAAATGGTATCAGAAAAAATAAAAACAGCCAAGAAAACCAAACCAGATCAAAGCTGTGGACGGTAAAGGTGGGTAACAAAAACTTAAAACAATAACGCATTGGGGCATAACAACACATTGTTTGATCAAAAACTCAGTCAGAACATGCCTACAATTGGAGAAACGATTTCTATCATTTTGGCACATTTGAACTATCATATTCACACTTACACACACACTGACTTTGTGGGGGTGCCATACTGCACTCCCAAACAACTTCTCCTAAGCCTGGACTGGACCCTCATCCAGTCCCAATTCTGAGCGAGGCACGAGCAAGTCCGACACAACGTTGGCTGCGCCCTCCGTGAGTATAGTCCTGTCGGAGAGGTAGGGGGTAACCGAACTACACCAAGCGGTCGACGACGACGGCGTCCTCGGGGTCGTCCACCAGCTCGGCGGAGCGGCTTCGTCAGTACTGAGTGCCGGCGGGCACGCTGGGGGAATGCCTGGCCTGCATGCCCTGGTGGCCGTGGCCGTGGTGCATGCTGAACTGGTGGTGGCCGGGGTGGTGGCCCTGGTGGTGCGGGTGGTGGCCGGGGTGGTGGCCCTGGTGGTGGCCGCCCTGGTGCGGGTGGGGCGCGTGGGACGCGTGCCGCACGCCGCTGTAGTTGGCGCTGCCGTTGCTGGTGACGGTGATGGAGCCGCCCACCACGCACTTGCCGCCCATGGGCATGGAGCCCGGGCCCGCCATGATGACGCCCTGGCCGGGGCCCGGCATGCCCTGCATGCCCTGGGGCATGCCCTGCATGGGCAGCGGCGGCAGGTGGCCGTAGTTGGACTGCCTCACGGGCGGGTTGGCCGCGGCCGAGGGCTGCGCGGGCGTGGTGGCGCCGCTCGCGTGCCCCGGCGCCGGCGTCCTGCCCTGCTCGCGCTGCTCGCGCTGCTCGCGCTGCTCCGCGCCGGTCGGCGGCCGCTCCCGCTCCGTCGCGCTGCTCTGGTACGAGCCGTACGACGAGTCGTTGGAGTCCTGCCGCCGCCCGGACATGCCGTACACGGACTCGGGCCGCCGCTCGCGCTCGTGCTTGCCCGTCGACGAGTTGGCCGAGCTGGCGGGGCTGGGCGCGGGGTGCGGGACCTGCTGCGCCGGCGGGTGCGGCTGCGGCGCCGTGGTCACGCCGTAGATGCCGGTCGAGGCCGCGCCGCTGGCCGCGCCCCGGACGCCGTAGACGCTCTCGTGGCGCGCCGCGTTCTGCTGGTTCTGCACGTTCTGGTTCGTCGTGGTGTTGGCGCTGTGCGTCGCGCTGCTTAGCACCTGCTCCTGTTGCTGCTGCTGTTGGTGCTGTTGCTGGCTGGCCAGGCAGTGTGGGGCTGTAAGGCAGAGGGAAGTCATGGTTAGCGATTTGTCGGGGGAAATAGACGATTTATGCTCATCAAGTACCATTCGACACTCACCGACGACGGGGGTGGGTCCGGTGGAGGCGAGTCCCTGGCCGAGGCCCTGGCCGAGTCCTTGACCGAGGCGCATGGGGTAGAGAGACTGCGCGGGCACGAGCGGTCCCGGCCGCGGCAGCGCGGGCCCCATGGCGCCAGGGCTCTTGGTGTACACGGACTGGCTGCGGTTGAGGTTGGCCCTGGTCAGCGGCGGGCTCTTGGCGTAGAGGGACTTGGTGCCGCCGTAGAGCGACTCGACGCGCTCCAGTTTGCAGGGCGGCGCCGAGTAGAGGCTGGCTGAGGTGAGGCTAGGGCAGTAGGTGGGGCCGCCGGGGCCGCCGCCGGGGGAGCCCAGCGCCGAGCCCAGGGTGGACGGGCCCACGGGGCCCACGGGCCGGTAGATGTCGCCGCCGGGCTGCACGGAGCGCATGCCCTGGTGCATCTTGCCGCTCTTGTCCAGGTCGTCGTAGGGGTCCTCGTCAGAGTGGATGGAGCTCGAGTCGCCGTCGATCGAGTCGGAGGGCCGGCGCGGCTGGCGGCGCGGGCTGAAGATGAACTCGTACACCAGGCCGGCGACGACGCCGCCGAGCACGGGGCCCGTCCAGTACACCCAGTGGTTCTCCCACTTGTTCATGACGAAGGCCGGCCCGAGGGCGCGGGCGGGGTTCAGCGAGGGCATCTGCAACAGACAGTCACGGCAAATCAGCGAGGGTAGTCACGGACACGACACGGGCAGGAAGAGGGGCAGGAGAAGGGGCGGGTCCGGGACCATGCCGGGACCAGACGGCGGTCGAGCCGGGTCCCGAAGGAGGGGAGGGTGGGGACCCTGAAGGGAAGGGACCCCGCCCCCAACCCCATACGCAACGCTACGCACACCTGCACAGCACGGCACAGGAAGGAGCTGGTTTGGTTCAGTTTTAGGTTTTAGGGGAGCAGCCGAGGGTGGAGGGCGAGGTGGAGGGTGAATGCAGTGCGTTCACCTGCCAGCTCCCCCCTTCCCCTCCCAACCCCCTACGGCCCGGCCCATCTGCGTGATACTGAAGGAGCTCTCATGTAACGGTGCTTGGTGCCGGCTGGGGCTGCGGGGTACGCGAAAAAAAATCATACATCACGTCAACGACGCACGCACACTGCTCAAAAGAAAATAAGAATAAAACGGGTCGGCCAAAAAGATTTTAAATTTAGACTAAGCCCGGCGTCGAGGGAGCTCTCCCAAAAGTGTCCCATTTTTCAAAGCATCCTGCTTTGGCATGACAGGCGGGGCGGGGCGGGGCGGGGCGAGGCCGTGCGCCGGGAGCAGGCCCAGAGACCGGATGGGCGGGGCGGGCAGAGCTTCTGGTGTTACTCGCGTGTGTGCTAAATACCGATACCCGGCCGGTACGCCGGTACCCGTCGGGGTGGTCGCTTTATGCACGCGGGGACCAGGCTCTCCTCAGTCGATCCGTTTGCAGGGGAGAGCAGCATCGACAGTTTGTAAAGCTGAGCGGGACCACCTCCAGCCTCCGACCCGCTCCACCGCTGTGTCTGTACATTATACTGCCCAAATGTTGTGTATGGCCCGCTGGCCCGCCGGGGCTGAGAGTGTGTGTATGCACGCACGGCTCGACCAAGAGGCTACAAAAAATTACCCCGTCCGTCTGTTTACGGGTTGCGGAAATTGGCCCTCCAGAAACTCATCGGCGCGGGTTATGTCTTTCCAGGAAGATATGCCTCTCTTTCTTTCTCTCTCTCTCTTGCTGGGGCCTGCTTCATCATAACTGCCGTTGTTGCTGCTCCGAAATCACTACAGAGAGGGTAGTAAAAGGGATAGGGGTCCTGTTTAGACTACTCCAGCCTGCCTCAAGTGCGGCGGCCCCGTGATGGCGCGCAGACGGCGCGGGGGAGATAGGAAGGAGGCTGCGCACCAGTGTGTCCTGGACCCTGGACAATGAATCCCCCGGGACGATCCGGTGGAGGATCGATCTTTCTCCCAGGCACACTGCATGGCGTGCAATTTGCCGGCCGTCACGGTCGCGCAGCGCCGCGCCGCCAGCACGGTGCGACAAAACGGGACGCACGCATTCCACCGCACGGCCGCACGGCGTTCGGAGACCCGGTTCGCTTTTGCCGCTTTCGGCCGTTCGGAGACCCGGTTCGCTTTTGCCGCTTTCGGCCGTTCGGTTCGGTTTTCGGCAACCATGACCCGCCTGCCTCCCCTCCCCTCCACCTCCTCGCTGGACCAGAGTTGCACCTGCCGCCCGCCGCCTCCCGTCCGCACCGCACCTCCTCCTCCTCCACTCCACGGACGAATCTCCTTTTATCGCTCTTTATTATAATTTAAAAGACAACAAGGCAGTCGGACTGGGGCCGGGCAGGTGCAGTGACCAAGAGGAGTGACTGGTTTCTGTTCCGAGTGCACCTGCTTTTTCGAACCGAGACACCGCCGCGCCACTACGCGCGTCCACCGCGTGGTGCCACCGCAGCGCGGAGTTGTGTCCGCGACTGCTCCGGCACCGCCGCCTCCACGGCTGTGGCAGGCGATGCTTTGAGCTGGCTGGATAGGTAGGAAGCCCCGCACGTATCCGCACGTTTCGGGCCCGGACCGGGCGGCACTGCCGAACACAACACAGGCGGGGCGGGCATTCCACGTGTCTGGTCCGGGAGAGGTGCCCTCGCAAGAAGGAGAGCCAGCCGAGCGGAAGGAGAGAGGAACCCCAGAGACCGGCTGCTGCGTGCGTGCGTGTGTGTGAGGTATGTGTGTGTTGAGTGAGGCCGCTGCACTACCGCCGCAGCCGCCGACCCCCGACGCACCAATCGCAAGGCAG
>NW_026267789.1:0-431 GCF_000697945.3 Frankliniella occidentalis
AACAACAAAGCGCGAGGCCGGCGGGGCAAGCAGGCGACTCCCGGCCCCGGCCCGCCCCCGACCAGCACTGCCCTCACAGAGCGAGCAGAGGGGGCTGCAGAGGGGGCTGCAGTCTCTTTGCTAAAAAACAACAACAATAAAAACAAAAAACAAACGAAGCTATACAAACGAGCACGTTAAAAACGAGCGGGGTGTCATGGGAGAGAGATTGAGAGGGATGGGGAGGGAAGAATGGAAAAGGCTCAGAAGCAATCGGAAATAAACACAGTTGATATTGTAACGAGGTCGTTCAGCTTTTCACATATGTAATGGAACTATCTACAAAATATTGCAAACTATCGTTTGCAGAGTTTGCCGCCATTTCGCGGCACACTCATCAGTAATCGTCCGCTTCCCCAGCGCTTGACTCTCATGAGCCGCACACTCGTTTT
>NW_026267789.1:2612-3003 GCF_000697945.3 Frankliniella occidentalis
GGCGGGGTGTGGTGTGGTGGGGTGGGGTGTGGTGTGGTGGGGTGGGGTGTGGTGGGGTGTGGTGAGGTGGGGCGTGGCGGGGGGTGGTAGGGGATGCGCCCGCCAATAGAGCGCGTTGATGGCTCTGGAAAGCTGCACGGCGGGAAGCTAATTAAGCCCTTCCACGCGTGATAACACGTGTGTGTGTACGTGTGTGTGTGTGCGCGTATGAGTGTGTGTGCATGAGTGTGCGTGTGCGTGTGCATGTGCGTGTGAGCGTGTGTGCGCGCGCACACACTTACAGACTGCTCCCTCGCAAAGTTTGACGAGTAAAGCGAGTAACTGCGCCGCATGCCTGTCGCTCACTGGCGGGATAACTAAAACCTGAAGACTATCGAACCGGAAACAAGAG
>NW_026267789.1:10582-11404 GCF_000697945.3 Frankliniella occidentalis
TCCCCCGCCCACGCCTGAGCGCTCTCCGTCGCGCTTCTACTCACGCGCACGGCGCACGCAAACAGAGGGAAGAGTCGAGGGAAACAGAACATCTGGAATGCAGGAATATGGAGACACATTTTATTACCCTCATCGGCAGACTGTTTAGAGCCATCTTTTGGCGTTTTACATAAAGGGCCGTTGAGGGTGCACAGACGAGCGCGAGACGGCGGGCTCCTAATGGAAGACAAGGAGCAGCGTACTTCTTGTTAGCAAGACCGGGTAACATCACGACAGCAAACAGCGTGTCGAACAGACGCGGCTAATGCCCCCAGGAAAGCGTCACAACTCCACCGCCGTAGTCCGGAGGCACGGTGAGCTACCCCTCTGGGACATACACACACTCTCTCACTGACTGGCAAAACTGTGGACACGCGTCACATTACAAGTGTAAAATACTTGGTATGGTGCATGTGTGGTGTGACATTCACGTCTGTGGTGTGAGCTCATATGGAGTTGCATCAATTGGTGTGACCTCAAACTGGTCACATCAATTGACGCGACACACGTCAGATTCATGTTATTCCCTTTTTGCAGTGCTCTCTCATCGCGCAGCGCACTAATCAATCGCGGGAAAGGTATTCCCTCTCTCGATCCTTATCTCTGCTATCGGTCGCTATCGCCGCCGCGGGCCGAGAGCGCGAATTGGCAAAACAGCCGCGGCTCAGTCAGGCGCTAGCGAGGCCATCGCCAGCAGCAACATGGAGTGCGACATCTGCTTTGAGGAGTTCAACCTGGAGAAGCGCGCCCCCAAGTTCGTGCCTTGCGGACACACCGTGTGCC
>NW_026267789.1:11454-12550 GCF_000697945.3 Frankliniella occidentalis
GCGCTCTCCGTCGCGCTTCTACTCACGCGCACGGCGCACGCAAACAGAGGGAAGAGTCGAGGGAAACAGAACATCTGTAGTGTAGGAATATGGAGACACATTTTATCACCCTCATCGGCAGACTGTTTTGAGCCATCTTTCGGCGTTTTACATAAAGGGCCGTAAACGTGCGCACAGACGAGCGCGAGACGGCGGGCTCGGCGGGCTCCTAATGGAAGACAAGGAGCAGCGTACTTCTTGTTGGCAAGACCGGGTAACATCACGACAGCAAACAGAGTGTCGAACAGACGCGGCTAATGCCCTCCAGGAAAGCGTCACAACTCCACCGCCGTAGTCCGGAGGCACGGTGGGCTGCCCCTCAGGGACATACACACACATCTCACTCTCTCATACTGGCAAAACTGCGGACACGTGTCACATTGCAAGCGTAAAATACTTGGTATAGTGCATGTGTGGTGTGACATTATTTTTGTTTACGTTTGTGGCGTGAGCTCCTACAGTCTCAGCCCGTTACTGACATTTTGCAAATACACAGTTAACTCGCTTAGACAGCAGTAATACTCACAAAATTGCACGTAATACACAAATTTATACTCACAAATTAATACTCACAAATTTAGTAAGTATTACTAATTATTTTGTTAGGAACTACTTAGGAAGATCATCCTAAGTACTTGCTAACAAAATAATTAGTATTACCTACTAAATTTGTGAGTATTACTGCTGTATAAGCAAGTTCATTGTGTATTTGCAAAATGTCAGTAACGGGCTGAGAGTGTATGCTATGGAGTTGCATCAATTGGTGTGACCTCAACTGGTCACATTTCAATTGATGTGACACATGTCACATTCATGTTTTGTTTTTTCCAGTGCTCTCCCACCGCGCAGCGCAATTATCAATCGCAGGAAAGGTATTCCCTCTCTTGATCCATATATCTGCTATCAGTCGCTATCGGCGCCGCGGGCCGCTAGCGCGAATTGGCGAGAAAGCCGCGGCAGGACGATCAGTCAGCCACTAGCCAGGCGAGGCCACCGCCAGCAGCAACATGGAGTGCGACATCTGCTTTGAGGAGTTCAACCTGGAGAAGCGCGCCCC
>NW_026267789.1:18305-19439 GCF_000697945.3 Frankliniella occidentalis
CTCCCCGGCTCCTCCAAGACCGCCGGGACCCCCGTGCGGGGCGGCGCGGAAGCGAAGGGCCGTAGGGGGGCGCGCGCCGAGGAAGCGGCCGTCAGCTAAAGTATGGGCTGATAGGAAGGGAAAAGTTATCAACCCGTTGGGAGGGCGCAGAAAAATCGAAAAAAATAAATGAATACAACAACGCAGGCCGACATTCCATCGTTTTAGTACGCGACCGGGCGCGCGCTTGCGATAGAGACGCGACCTGGGCGCTTAGAATGGGTACGGCGGTCATGACCGCTCCGGCTACTTCGGGGTGGAATCGGACAGTCCTGAGTCGGACTCGGACTGCTGACGGACTGACCTGGAACATTTTCGGGTCTGTCCGAGGCGATCGGACTGATTTTGGAGCTGCCCCGGGCAAGTTTCGGAACGATTTCTTTTCATAAGGGCACTTTAGGCGGGGGTACACACACAACGGCCGTGTGAATTGTATTGTATACCCAACCGACAAACCTTCACGTTATTCAGCGAACGAGCCACGCGCACGCGCGCGATGCGAGTGAGATGTGGGGCAGCAGGCGGCCTGCACTTACGGCAGGAAACGGTAGGAAACGCTGCTGAAGGGGTCGGAAAGTGTGCGGGACTAGTGGGACAAGGGGAAGGGGCTCTCTGGCGGCCCCGGTGTTGACATATCCCATCGCCAACAAGAAGAGCGTGAGGGCCTCGGCAGCCGCTCCGGCCGCCAGTGTGCCAGTGTGCTCGGCTTGCGCTAAAGGAGCGGCCCCTCTCGGACCGGGGCCGCCGGCCCGCTGGGTATCAAAAAGGTATAAAGGGAGATATCGCATGCCTCTCCAGCGACGCGGCTTTCGGGCTACGAGGAAAAGTAGCGGAGGACGGCAGCAGCAGGGGAAGTGGAGGCAGAAGAGGAAAGGGGGAGGGGGGAGAAAGAGCGAAAAAAAAAAGAAGTCCAGCGGATATTGCTGCAGCGGAATGGGTCCTCCAGGTAAAGCCTCCTGAAGTAGCCTGCAGGGAGCGCTGCCCTTCGACTGTTCAACTTTATGGCTCCCCGTGCGGTATGGCAGTAAAGATTGGGAGGCAGGGTAGGTGGCAAGAGGCTGAGGGGTCGGGGGGCGTAAGACCAGCGGCGGGGGT
>NW_026267789.1:21944-22315 GCF_000697945.3 Frankliniella occidentalis
GATCTCCTCTTATTTTATTTTTTTTTATTTTTCTGCCCCCAGCGTTTGTGGCGATTGCACAACCACCAGGAAAAAAATTACCCCTACCGCCGCACGCGTAGTTGAATAAATGAACACCACGGGCAGGTCGCGCGCGGGTGACTCATACCCAGTGCAAGTAATTACCCAGTCTCCTTCCTCGTCACGTACCTGCCTACCCCATCCATCGACCCCCCTCCTACCCCTTTTACCACTCCCCCTACCTACACTCACTCGTGCCAACGCCCCCCTCCGCGCCACACACGCCACTAACACACGTAATATTTATGAAATACTCCCTCCCCCTCCTCCTGCCGGCGCGGTGGAGTTGGAGTACGCCGCGGGTAGCCCCC
>NW_026267789.1:23745-25054 GCF_000697945.3 Frankliniella occidentalis
CTCCTCAGCCTCCCCCACCCCCTCCAGCGCCGGGTGGTGGGGGCGCCAAGGGGTTGGCGCGACGTGGAGGGGGGCAAGGTCGAGGCTGCCCGTCTGTCCGCGCTGCCGACCCCCTCCACCACCACCCCTCCTTCCTCAACCACCCTCCTCCCCTAACCTTCTCTACCTCCCGCCCCTCACTTTATGCCTAACGTGCCGATTGCTTGGCAGAGGACTTAACGTTTGAATTTTTATATGCGCAGAGAATTCTTTACACCGTTCCAAAAGGTCAGAATCGCAGAATCGCATTTCTATTATCGCGGAGCGATGAAACCAATCACCAATCAGTTATTTAGAAAATTTGCCAAACCATTTGCCATAATTTTTTGTAGTTTTTATTTTTTTGAGCCGTCTACCCTGTCTACTTCTGGCCGCTGGAAACGCCGATTTGCACTCATTGCAGTGGCAATAAATAATTTATGATCACTAAAATATACGGTCAATAAATAATTAACACCCTGTCTAAAAGGGGTGTGGTCCCGAAAAGGGAAGGTGCTTTCATTTTTAGTGCCTCGCTCGCTTCGGTGCCGCCGCCCCCTGCCCCGCTTTGATCACTTTTCTCAATGACTCTCTCAAAATCATTTTTAAGATCCACTGCCCTCTCGGCCCACCAGAGATCTTGCAAAAAAAAAAAAAAAAAAATGTTTTTCTTTTTGTTCAGGGCCGTTCGAAAACCATGTGGACAGTGGTGGAGGTATCCAAATATTATGGGGTCCAAAAAGGATCAGGACAATCATTGGAGTCCAAAGAAGAGCCAAAGATGATTTTACCGCGGGCTACAAATATCATGGGGTCTCCTTGGAAACCAATGACTGTCCTGATTCTTTTAGGAACTGGACAGTCATTTGAGTCCAAAGACGACCCCATGATATTTTTACCCCGGTGTACAAATATTATGGGGTCTCCTTGAACTCCAATGACCGTCCTGATTCTTTTAGGAACCTATAATATTTTGACCTCCCCCCCCCCCCCACCTCTTTGGCCGGCAGCGCTGGTGCCGGCGCCCATCATATCACTTTGCCGCACAATAACTCATCCTGCCGCCGCCTATTAATGGAGAGAGGAATGCGCGGCTCGGATCAGATCGGATCGGAGCGTGCTGCTACGATGCGGACGCTGCACTCAACGCGTAATTCCATTTGTTTTGGCTTTCACATGCAGCTTTAACGGCGCTCTACTTCATAGAGTTTTATCGCGCCGAGATTTCACAAAACGCAATCACTTTGGAAGTAAAAACAACTGGATTAATGGAGAACTTCACAAAAAATAT
>NW_026267789.1:27646-35466 GCF_000697945.3 Frankliniella occidentalis
GGGCACCCCTGCTGCGGTCAACGCGAGGCACGCGGGGGGTCGTCCCGGCGGCTAGGCTGGCGCCGCTACTCCCTGCTGTGCCGGGGGGGGGGGACTTAACGCGCAGGTGTGACGTGCCACGAGAACAGATATTGCTGTTCCCTATGACGTATGGGGCCCCTCAGAAGGGGTAAGAAAACGAAAATACTCGTGATTTGCCGCATTTCCATCATTGGAAAGTTCCGAAAAAATGAAGGTGCTAAAAAATACCACTCTAAGAGTCAATAACAAAATTTCCAAAGCAACAAACCGGTTTGTGTTTGAACAGTCAGGCCCCCACGCGCCGAAAGCCTGCGCTGCGCGTCGTCGGTCGGCTCAAGTTGAGCAGATCAAATACGAATACACAAATGCCCTTATGTATCCGGCGTTCGAATTTGTTTGCCCAGATGTAGGAGGACGGTGCGGGTGCACCTGGTGCCTCCCGTGACGCCCGTGTCGGGGGCTATAAGAGCGCTCCCGGGGCGGCGGAGGGCACGTTCGGTGTTCCCACAACGGCAAACAACATGAAGGTCCTCGCCATCACTCTCCTGGCTGTGTGCCTCCTCCAGGTAACAGACTAGCGGACAAAGTGACGGCCAAGGTGACGGCTCATCCGACAAGAGCCAGGCTAAGCACTTGCAAACTCATCGACAGAAATACTGCTGATTGAGCGATTCCTCTCGATTCCTCAACGAGGTGGTTCACTCGAGATACCCCGAGATATCGCTTCGTCTTAGTTTGGCTTCATGAAAGAGCCGAGATCATTTTGAGTGGATGTGGTGTGCAAGCACTGAAGTGGCCATTTCTTTTCCAGGGCCACAATGCCCAGCCCCAGTTCTCCGGTCTGCGCAACCTGGTGAGCAACGCAGCCAGCACCGTCTCCGGCGCGGCTAACAACGCCGTCAGCGCCGCCACCAACGCCGCCAAGACCGCCGCCTCCACCGCCCAGAGCGCCGCCCAGAACGCCGTGTCCGACGCCCAGAGCGTCGTCTCCAACGCCCAGAGCGCCCTCTCCGGCCTGTCCTCCAACGCCCAGAGCGTGATCAGCACCGCCACCAGCGGCGCCATCAACCTGGAGAGCATCAAGTCCTCCCTGAGCAAGCTCAGCCCCGAGGAACTGCTCGAGACCATCACCGGCTCCGAGACCCTCGTCAACAACGCCGTTGACAAGGTCAAGAACAACATCGAGAACGCCGTCGGCTCCGTCTCTGACCTCGCCAAGGCTAGGGTACAGGACGCCACCAGCTCCTGGAACTCCGACGTCGCCAAGGTCGTCAACAAGGCCGCGTCCGCCGGTATCGACGTCAGCGAGTGCGCCGTCAACAGCGTCGCCGACCTGGGAGCCGAGGTCGTCCAGGACACCACCGGCTGCGTCACCAAGAAGATCTCCGAGGGCGCCAAGCTCCTCAACAACATCATCAAGGTGCCCAAGCGCGCCGCCGACGTCACCACCGCCGGAGTCGCCGCCTACAGGAAGTGCTCCGCCAAGTCCGGCGCCATGAAGGCTCTCTGCCACGCCACCGACACCCTGCCCGCCGCCTACAAGGCCGTCGTCCTCGTCAAGGACACCGTCAGCTACACCACCCAGTCCGTGACTTTCGTCAGCACCCTCCAGCAGCAGGTCAGCGCGTGCGCCGCCAAAGTGACCGCCACCAACGCCCTCAAGGCTGTCACGCTCAGCAAGAACGTGGTCTCCTGCGTCCAGACCCAGCTGACCGCTGCCTCCGCTTGAGTCAGTGATACAAACAATCGACGATTTCTATAAATGGACGTGTTTCTATGACAAGCTCATGGAGGTCTTTTCAGTTAAACGAAGGAATGCAGAAAGGCCTACATAAACCTTTTGCACACCTCCATAACCTAACCTACAAAACTACTACACAACTTCACACATTCCCCACATACCATATACCAAAATACTTGCATAGTGTACACGCAAGATACATTACAGTAAGATTCCTCCCATACCTGCTTTAGATTGCATGGAAAAGCTGTCCTGTTGACTTCAAGTAAAGTTGCGTGCCATTGGCTCTCTCTTACTCTGGATATCTGCGAGCAATTTTGCAAAAAAAATTAAAAATTGAACAACACAGCTTGTAAAAAGGTCAAGTTTAGGAGATGTAGAAGGAGCGCACAAACTATAAATGCCGATTCTAAAGCACATGAAGAACAACTTATAGATTACAAAACAGACTTTTGATAAAAAGTAAGTCTTTATTTTTACTTTTAAATGAAAATACACAATTCATTCAGACCCACGGAGATTGGAGGATGTTGGAACATAGGAAATGCGGGATACGTACCATTTCCGCTGAAAGACGACTTAAATTTGTACATGACTGATGACTGCGACTGGAGGTTAGGTCGGAACACACTTCACTCTCACACACACACATGTCCCACAGATAGGTTAGGAATCACAACAGGTTGACAACGGATGACACCACTTTCTTTTCACAAATCACAGTCGTGCAAGCGTTGCATTTTGTCCATTCTGTTGCGGTCGTGAACTTCCTCCACGACGTAAAATGTCACTCATTGTCCTACTCGACTCTGACCATCCGCCGAGCTGACGCGACGGAAACAGGCGAGTCGTCACCGGCTAGCGCCGGCTAGCGCGGGTTCTGCCAGGCCCGGTGGATCTGCGTCCACGACTGCTCCGACACCCTCTCGGCCACGCACGCGCCCAGGTCGCGCAGGTACTGCAGGGCGGGGCCCGCTGTCTGCGTGACGACGGAGCGCGCGCACTCGTCCCAGTCCTCGCGCGAGGAGCCCAGCAGCCCCGCGGTCCTCCTGGCGGCGCGGCCCACCTCGCGCGGCACGGACGACACGTACGTCCACGTGAGGTTGACGGCGTCCACGGAGCAGCGCACCAGGCGGAACGGGCTCGGCGGGACGGCGGTGGCGTTGTTGTTGGCGCCTCGGCCGCCGACCCGGGGCGCGGCGGCGGCGCCTCGGCCCCCGTGCAGACACTCGTCCATGTTGGTGCGCAGCAGGGCGGGCAGCCGGTCGCCGGCCAGGACCAGGTTCTCCAGGGCGCGGACCAGGGCCGACACCTCGCGGCCCTCCCAGCCCCAGCAGCGCTCCACTCGGCGCCGCAGCTGCGCCAGCAGCCTCTTGTACTTGGCCTGCAAGCGCAAGAACAACGCGCACAGTTTAGCGAGGGGGTGGGGAATACTCCGCGGAGCCCCGGCCGGCGATACTCCGCGCGCCCGGAGAGAGGGGCGTAACGCACTGGCTTTGCGTGTAAGGGGTATAGTGAGCCATGTTCCCGCCCTCACTTTGAATCTTGTGAAAAAGTTATTTTCTAAACATTCGAATTCGCTAAAACTTTTCATTCCAAAAATTTTTAAACGTTAACGTCTCAATACACTAAAATTTTTGTTACACGTGTTCAATGTTTTATGAAAAGCTGACCTGCGTATCCTTGGCGCAGCCAACCAGGCTGGCGTCGACGTCCTCGCTGGCCTCGGTGAGATCCACGTCGACGCCGAGCTGTTCGAGCTGCACCGAGGCCGCGAGCAGCGCGTCGTGCTCCTGGCGTCGGAAGCCCCGCACCACGCCCTGCACGGCGCCGTCGGCCTCGGTGCGCGCGCGGCCCCACATGGACCGGAGCGCGTCCTGGGCGCGCGCAACCGCCGTCTCCAGGATGCCCTGCTGCTGCTGCTGCGGCTGGCAGTGGACCTTTCGAGTTGGGGGTCGACACCAAGTGTTTAAAAGTTAGTATTCTCAAAGCGCTGTCAAACTTGTCGTTATACCGGGTGTATCTTTGAATGCACTCCCGTGTTGCGGGATTGCCTACTCGCTAAGGCGCCTTACGCGCAAAGGAGTAGGCAAACCCGAAACATTGGAGAGCGTTCAACCATACACCCGGTACACAAACAACGGCAGTTATAGAGTGGGGTGCATTTTTTTTTAACTCAGGCCCGATATAAATGTGTCTTAAAACGTAACACTTTTCCTGGTGCGGCGGGTTATTGCAGATTCTAAACATACTTATACCACGCGCAAGCAACCCCTTGCTCAAAACCTCACCTGCAAAGTGACGAGAGCCACGGCAGCGACGGCTCCGGCGAGGCTCTTGAAGAAGGTATTACTGGTCGCCATGACGGCCCGCTGCCAACTACACCGACCAACTTCTGCTTTGCCATCAATCTGCACAATGAGCGAAAGCTCTCAGACCCCATGCCGCTGGCTGGCGCTGGCAGGCGGGGTGCTGCTGGGTCAGCACTGCGCCCGCCTCCTCAGCCCTACCGAGCCCTCCCCAGGTCGCTGACTCCACGGCACGCGCTGCATCGCGGAGCGTGAGGTTGGTCATGGGATGGCGTAGCGGCCCACTCCCAGGCGCTTGTGTTTCTTAGGGGAAGAGAATGACAAAGCTTTGCTTTAACGTGGGCTCATCCACATTTATTTTTCGTTGTGCGTGTAGCAATAAACGCAACGTTTAACAGGCGGTTCAACCGAGGATCTCGCTGACGGTACTGATGGCCTCGCTGGCGGTGGCGTTCTTCAGGGCGCTCAGCTTCTCGGCGACCTCGGCGAGGTTCTGGAGACCGGCGAGCTGGGGGTTGGCGTCGATCATGTCCTGGATGTCGTCCTCGTTGGCGAGGCCCACGGCGACGCAGGTGCCGAGCGAGGCCGCGATCTTGGAGATGGCGGGCAGGTTCTTGACGACCTTCTGGCCGACGCAGGCGGGGATGCCGGTCTGCGCGCCCTGAGCCACGCTGTAGCCCTTGGCGGCGATGGAGATGATGTCACCGGGGATGTTGACGAGGTCGGTCTTGGTCAGGCTGTACACGGACTGGACGCACTTGGTGATGCGGCTGAATCCCCACAGGTCGCGCTTGCTCAGGTGGTGGCTGACGCTCTTCAGGATGGCGCTGGCGTCGGCTGTCAGGTCGTGTTCGGGGTCGAGCTCGGCGGTGATGGCGACCAGGGCGTCGGCGGTCGAGTTGTCGGCCAGAGCATCGTCGTTCACTATGAAATGAGGAACAAAACTTCAGTATCCTACACCATGGAGGATAATATTAAATGGAACGCACAAATTGAAACAACTTTACCGTCAGTGTCTGCGTGAGCCTTGCACTGCTCGGCGACCTTCTGCATGATGGTGGGGAGGGTCTTGGCGGTCTTCCACAGTTCCTTGGCCTCCTTGGAGAGGTCGATGAGCGTGTCGACGTCCTTGACGACGCAGCTAGCCACGTCCTTCACCACAGCCTTGGCCTCGGTCTTCAACTCGGTCTGCGGGAAACATACGTGTTCTCATATTTTCTCCTTCTTTTTTTGGGCTACGCCGTTTGCGTGCTCGGAACTAAAAAGTGCCATAGACTCACGTCGTTGGCGCACAGCTTGACGTTCTCCTTGAGGAGGACGGCGACCGTGGTCAGGTTGACGTTGATGTTGCGGGCCGCGAGGTACTCGGTGCCCCTGTTGAGGGCATTCTCCTCCACCTCGCTGACCAGGTTGAAGACGGTCTCCACGCTGGAGCGCGCCGCGTCCTCGGCGTTCCTCAGGACCTGGGTGAGCTTGGCCTTGGCGGCGGCCAGGAGGTCGGCGATGCCGCGCTCGTGGCGGGGAGCCGCGGACGCCATCTGGTAGGGACATCGTCGACTGTTACTGCTTGCCGTCCAAAGTAGTGCCGCAAGGCCTCCTTGCAGTGCAACTCAGGGGCCCTCACCTGCGCGGCGCAGAGGCCGACCACGACGAGGAGGAGGATGCTCTTGGGCGACATGGTGGAAGGGATTGAACCGAACCGTCAACGTTACCGACGTTTTCTTTTATATGCACGATTCCTTCGCGTATTTGTTCAGTTGAGGCTTTACTGATTTGACGTCAGTGCAATCTAACATTTGTACTTAGTGTATAGCGGGTAGGAACTGGGGCCAGCACACAACGATCATTTTTAAGTACAGTACTTTTTATGTGCCTTTCTATCAAAAGCTAAACAGAGCCGACACTTGACACCTGCCGGATCGAGAAGCCGACCATCTTGCGCCCGCCCAAACTGGGTAGGCCACCCATCCGCCACCTTAACGAACCGCCCGCCCGCCCCGTGGGTAGGCCACCCACTCATCACACTACAGAGCCGGTCGAGCGCCGGCTGACCAGGCTGCCAATCGCACTTCCCGACATGTTTCGGTACGACCGCTGCGCGCTGTTTGAAGTTCGACTAATAAACCGCTACTCTTTGCCCGGCAAGACGAGTCGTATGACCTTGTCATTATTTACACCAGAAAGCGTGCAACATGGGCAATAACACGTCTCATGACGCAGCTGCTTCAAGAGTTATTGCGCGACTTCATCTGAAAGTATATGAAGAAAATCTACGCGGATACTCGAGAGAATTCCCGCACCGCAAAATAAACAGCATATATATGTGAGATATCTGAAAGCTGACAATAGATGTTCTTAAATCGAGAACATCTCGAGGTGTGGTGCGTGCGTCACAATGATGGTCGCAAGAACAAAGAGCACAAGTCATCCCACCAAAGTTCAAAAAGGCAGACAGCGTTTCAAATCACGTCCTCCCTTTCGAGACTCGAGAGGCTCTTTGCTTCGGTCTGCGAGGGCGCGAAAGGCAAAAAAGGGGCGACATCGTTTTTCGATCCTTTGATTGCACCGATTATTTGCCGTTCTTGAGAACTCCTACGTAAATACAGATGGCCAGCAGGTGGCACGTGGGCCTACCGCGACGCTGCGAATTATTTAGTACTCCCCGGGCGTCGCGACGCCGCCTATCTGACTCTCGTGTGATCCCCTGACCGCAGCGGACCGCACCATGACAGCCCTCCGCATCTTCGTCGTCCTCCTGGCGGTCAGCGCCGCCTGCGCCAGCCACGGCAGGGGCAAGGTAAGTGGAGTATCCGCCCGAAGTCAACTCAGCTTCTCAGAAAATTAAAAAAAAAAAAAAAACTGAAAAAATCACACTGTGCGAAAGTTTGCAAAAAATGGATTTCCTTTAATTCGTTGAACTGTTGAATTATACGTGCCAAGTTCAAGTTTAGTGATGTTCGAAATTTGATGATAACATCGAATTTGAAGCGGTTTCCATTTTTGTTTACTTCTTCCTCCTGGACACCAGATCTCCGGCAGCGTGAGGGCCACGAGCGTCCAGCGCGCAGTAAACGTCGCCACCAAGCACATTGACAGTCAGATTGCCGAGATCTCGAACTATGGCGTCATCACGGACGTGATCGACGAGGGGCTCGAGAAGCTGAACGAGCTCGTGAAGAAGATCCAAGAGCGCGTGGAGCACGCCGAAGAAGACCTCATCAAGGCCGTCAAGAAAGCGGCCAAGGCTGTCGCCGAGAATCTCGACAAGTTGATCGAGAAGGCCACCGGCATCGACTTCAACCTCGAAGACAAACTGGAGGACTTCGAGGAGAAGACTGAGAACTGCGCCGAGGAGCTCAAGGTGAGTGTGTGGACCCCGAGGAAAGTGTTGACGTTGACCGACGTTGTCTTCTCTAGTTCGGCCCCGTCTAAGGCGACAGAGCAGACTAGGAGCAATAATGTGTGATTATATCTGCCCAGAACAAGGTGCTCAGTACCCTCTTGACCATCAAGAAGGACGCCGAAACCTGCGCCGCCCCGCAGATCGAAGAGGCCCAGAAACTCGCTAAGGAAATCCGAGAGCTCATCGAGCTCATCGAGTCCGTCCCCGTCAACACCGTCAACAGCGTCAAGCAGTGCGTACGTGGCGAAGAGCCCACCACTACCGCTGCACCCGAGCCCAGCACCACCGCTGCACCCGAGCCCAGCACCACCGCTGCACCCGAACCCAGCACCACCGCTGCACCCGA
>NW_026267789.1:39096-41640 GCF_000697945.3 Frankliniella occidentalis
GCCCCCGCGCTCTCCTCCCCACCGGCGGCAGAGCCAGCGTTGTGAATACTGTCCCCGGTCTGCTTGAGCCGTGTGAGTAACCCTCCGCCTCCGCCCCTCCGGCTGCCGGGGCCGCCGGGGCTCCACAGGTTGCCGCCTTTCCTTCGGTTGTTGTTGTTGCCGGCGGCCTCGGCGGGGTCGGCGGGGTCGCTCCCCGCCGGGTCCACGTCCTCCCCCGCGGGACTTAGCCCGGCTGCCGTGGCTGGCGCCTGCGCCTCGCTGGGGCACGTGTTGACCGAGGCTTGCCGTCGACGGTCGGGGGTGTTGGCGTCGGCGCCCAGAAGCGAGCGCCAGCCACGGGGCCCTCGCGTCTTGGGCAGGGTGGCCCGCAGGTCGCGGGAGTCCCCCACGCTGTGCCTGGCAGGCAGGCTCGCGGCCTGATCGGCCTGGTGCAGCAGCGGCGAGGCCGGGCAGGTGGCGGCCCCAGGGATGGGGCTGGGCGCGGGGCTTGGGGCGAGGGGCTGGCAGTTGGTGTGGCTAGGGGAGGCGGAGGCCGAGGGCGCAGCGTGCTCCCTCCCACTGTCCCCACTCACGCTAAACGACAGCCTATCAGTCAGGTTTCTAAGTTTTTTCAGAAAGGAAGAGGGCGACCGCAGCTTTGGGGAGGTGGTGGTCGTGGTGCTGGCTGCGGCGGGGGCCTCCACGGGGTTGCTGATGGGGGGCGTCGTGGGCGAATCCAGGGGCAGCGCCTGCGGCTGCGGGGAGCGGGTCCGGCCCGCCATGCTGCCCCTCTTGCTGCCCGCGCCGCTGCAAGGACTGTGCGAGGACCGCGACAGGGTGTCGTCCTCGAAAGAGAGGCACTTGGTCTCCTTGTCGCCGTTGCAGCGGCTGAACTCCACAGACCGGCCCGACTGCGGCGAGGTTGCCATGGAGCTCCGCGCAGGTGCGGCGCCGTGGTGGTAGTGATGGTGGTGCTGATGGTGGTGCAGGTCCCGCACGGCCCTGGCCAGCTCTTGGTGAGCAAGATCACCACTCAGCTGGCTCTTGTCTCGGCTGCCCTTGCGACTGCCCGGGTAGCTCTTGCGCCCGCTCTCTGTCGAGATCTTGAACTTGAGCGTCTTCTCGCTCACCTCCACTTCCGTGGCCGTTTCCTCCTCCGTCTCCTCTTCCTCCTCGTCCTCCTCGGCCGCATCCTCGTTGGCCTCCTCGTCCTCTTCGGGCTCCTCCGCGCCGTCCTGGGCCTCGGCCTCCTCGTCCTGCTCGCGGAGGTTCTCCATTACGGTGTCCTCGGAGGTGGCGCCCTCCGCCGGCCGCTCCAAGGCCTCCTCCTCGGCAGAGCGGGACCGCGAGCGCACCTGCTGTGCAAAGGGAGGGGAATTAGAATCGACCCTGTCGAGGCCCATCACCACCGCCGGCTAGTCAGCCCACCTCAGCCCGTCCAAGCAAACACAACTGAGCACACTCTGCGAGAGTGAAGCGCGCGGCGGAGTGCTCGGGGAGCACAGCCAACACGCACGCAGCACGTGCCGGGGCTGCGCCCCTCGCCCCACTCCGCGACGGAAGGCCTGCACTTACCTGGAAGGACTTCCTGGACTTAAAGGAGTGGCCCGAGCCGGACTTGACCATGGCCTGCGAGTCGTGGGCGGCCTGCGCCGCCGCGTGGACGGCCTGGGCGGTCGGGAGGTCGCCGAGGTCCACGATGGACTTGCGGTGGATGCGCTCCTCGCGGCACTGCTCGTTCAGGCGCCGGTAGTACTCGAGCGCCTCGCGCACCGGCTTGACAATCATGTCGTCCAGCTCGGGCAGCAGCGCGCCCAGGGCCTCGAACAGCGGCAGCAGCACGAAGCCGATGAAGGAGACCTGCGAGGACGGCTTGGTGATCTTGTCCCGGTCCATGAAGGGCGTCACCGGGAGGCCCTCGAGCTTCTCCGCGTCGCTCTGCTTAAAGAACTCCTGTAACAGAGAGCACAACGGAGTCACTAACGGTACGGATAAGCACTTTTATTACTTGAGGCATCTTTCATCATACATATGCAAATATTCAAATAACAAATATAGATTTGCTGAGGTTTTCTATGGGCAGAAATATAGGGGAAACTGTTAAGAATTATTTAAAATATGGGAGAGAATTACGGGAACTTGATTAGTAGGTTTTTTTTTCATTGAGTGGAAAGTACCAGATTTGAAATGCATTGCCCTTACCTGGAGTAACCTGTCAAGCCAGGGATCAGCGACGCTGATGGGCCTCGCCTCGTTCGAAATGTCGGCCACCTTGATCAGCACCATGCTGAGCTGCAAAGGAGACGACGACTGGCATTAGGAGCTGCCTCGTCCTCCAGCGAGGCCAGAGGGGTGGGAGGAAGAAGGAAGAAAGTTGGTGCATTGCCAGCCAGTCAGCCAGCAGCGCGTCCGCGGCTGACTACTGACTGAACCCGTTCGGAAAATTGTCGGCGACGGAGCAGGGCCAGGACACTTAGCAATTACTCGCGACCAACGACAAAGCGGAAGCGGGTGGAGCTCGCGGGTGGAGCTCCCTCCCGCGGGCGGGACCGCCCCTAACGCACA
>NW_026267789.1:44627-47298 GCF_000697945.3 Frankliniella occidentalis
GGGGGGGGTAGCTCGGGCTAAGGTGTGTTTCAGCAGCTGACAAAACAAGAGACATTGAACAGAGGTTCCGATACTGGAAGGAGCTCGCGTTGCACCCGCTGCACCGGCGCCACAACGTCACCCATCTATCTGTCGTTATACCAGATAGTGGAAAGCTGAACTCGGCTTTTAAGAGTACACGCACAGGCACAGGCGTAAAATCGGAGTACACGGTGCACATTTCGAATACGCCAATTCCTTTGCACACTGGAGAACGCGAGTTTGTCTCCCCTTCTCAGAAAAGCTGTCTGTACGAGTCGTTTTGCCTGGAGGTGATCCACTATTCCAGCTCACGGCCGTTGCTGGGCGGCGCCGACAAGCGCATCTCCAGCTCCGTGGGCGCGCACCGCTCTTATTGGTAATTATTTCTGCGCCGGGTGGCGTGTCGCGCGGCCGATAAATGGCTCGTAAACGAGGCCCCCGCGCGCCGAAATTGGCCGAGTCGAGCGCAAGGCGGGAAGCTGACACTAAATTGAAGAGCCTCTAGCCCTTCCCTTGCGCGGGCGGGGGGGACACCCCGCCGGGCCCTCGGGGGACAACCCCGGGGGTGTCTCCGTGGTGTGCCCGGCGGCGGCGGCGGCGAGCCTCGGGGGCGGCAGGGCCGGCAGCGCCGCTGACCTAGTTTACCGCGCCCATCACCTCGGTAATGGTCCCCCGAGAGTAGGATGGCGCCGATGGCCAATAGTGGGGCGCCGTGATGCCTCGCCGCGCGCCGCCGGCCCCGGCCAGGGTTCAGCGGGGTCGCGAAGCGGGGCGGCGTGAGCGCGGAGGAGGGCAAGCGGAGAGAGAAAGACGACCACCGCGGTCAAATAAATAATAAAAAAATACTGAAAACAATTTCTGCCTTGCTGCGTTACAGGCTGATATTAAGATTTGATGTTTCGAGGGGTCGACAAGCGACACACTGGCAGAGGAAAATGTGGTCAAAATATTCCCGAGGATATTTTCCGTGTGTGCAGTCTCGATAAAAAAAAGGCGTGGCCTCGCAAAAAGAGAAACGCGGCAAAACGGCCATCGGCGGCCCCTAATTCATTCGGGTCGGACGACGCCTCTGATAAACGGCCGCCGCGAGCTGAAATAACTAGCGGTTCAGAAGGCAGGAAAGGGGGACGTGGGGGGGGGGAGGGGAGTGGACCGATAAGAGGACATATACACACCGCGGGGAGGTAGACATGCGTGTCGAGCCGTGGCCATGGCGAGGGGGGGGCGGAGATTCACGGCTGCGGGAGGCTTGGTGTAAAATTACGCGACAGAGGAGGAGCGGCTGAAAATTCACGGTCACGCAGACAACTTTATACACACACTTTGGCCGTGTACAGCGGCAGGGTAGGTGGCGGGGGACGGCCGGCCCCGCGCCCTTAGATTGCAAAAGTTGGTCCTCTTGCTTTACGCTACGCTGGCGAGGTGGCGGGGCGCCGGACGGGGGGCCCCTGGGCCCCGGGCCCCGGCGGGGGTAGCGCGGCACAGCAGGGCCTCGGGCACCTCCGCACCGACCCACGCGCTGCTGACCACGCGGCAGGACCCGTGACTGTTGCTTGAGCGAGGGGAGGGGGTAATTTTGGAGTGATGTAGGTGTTTTAGTTTAAGGCAGAATTAGCAGAAGGGGAATGTTGTTTCTACGATGATTATGGTTCCCTTCACAGGAGAAATGACGAACGGCTGTAAGTTCATCATCATTTGCGATCGCTAAAACGGTCCTGAGTTTTAAAAGAAGAAACTTCCGAAAAAAACAACGAAAAAAAAACAAGCAAAGCAGATCCCACGTTACAAACGTCGAAATTTGTGTAACAGTACAAGGTCAACCCAAGCCTACGGCGCGACTCTGGGACTCGCGCCCAGCGCCCCTGTAGCCCTAGATGGCTCTGCATTGCAGCCTCAGAGAGACGCGGCCGTTTGAAAAGTGCCGCGCTTAGGCTGCGCTGCAAACCGCGCATGCGTGCATGGTACCCACACTTCCGAAATTTAACATCGGAATAAGTATAGAACAGCACATAAAATAAAGTGAAAAGAAAGATTGTTTAGAAAAGAGAAAGGAACACTGCCCTTCAAAGTTTACAAATATACAAATTAAAAGACTGTTTCCTTCGCTTAAAGAACGGCCGCGGGGCTGGTGCGGGGGACTCGCTTGCAGGAAAAACAGCCCCGACACCGTCCAATAATACGGCCGGTAATGGGGAGGCTGCACCAGCTCCAGCGGTGCTCCGACGGTCCAGCCTGGGCAGACTCCCTAGCCAGGCTCCGGCGACCCAGCCGCCCTAGGCGCGAGCGCACGTCAGCAAAAACACGGACTTCATCTCGTTCCTCTTACACTCGGCCGATTCAAGAGCAATCTTTTTTCTCTTTCATCTCCACTCTCTCTGTCTCTGCCCCCCCCCCCCCCCAATCTCTCTCTCCCACGTCCACGCTACGTGCTCTGTCTGAACGGACCAGCCAGCCAGGCTCTCTCCTCTCCTTACATCCGTTTGTGGATTTCACCCTGCGCCTTCCGAAACCCCCGGAAGAAACGCCGGCAAAGGAAGTTCGAGAGACCAATAAACAAATCATTAATGAAAGAGAGGGACCGAAGACAGTGAACAGCAGAGTGTGTGGGTCGAGAGACAGAGAGATTGCAGGGGATGGGGATGGGGGGGCA
>NW_026267790.1:0-878 GCF_000697945.3 Frankliniella occidentalis
CCCCGCACTCTACATACCGCCCCCATACCCCTACCTGGCGATCGCGGTGGTGGGTATAGTGCAAGTTAGCGACCCGTTCAACTATCGCCTGGGGACTGCCGCACTATGTGTGTGTGTGTGTGTGTGTGTGTGTGTGTTTGATAGAGGGTGGTGCGGGGTGGTGTTGTTCCCCATCCCAATCCTAAGCGTGCTAGCGGCTACCAGACGAGAGGATTTTAATATTTTTTACATTTTGTTCGATGACCTAATTTTATAGGGGGAGAGAGAGAGAAGTAAAGATACCGAAAGAGAGAGAACGCTTTGCTTGAACATGTTTGCGTCAGAGAGCGGGTTGATGGACGCGGTGTCTGGATGTAAAATAAAGAGTAAAGGTATCCTGCTCGTCGACGAGATCTAGCGCGAGTGACAGGGCTACCGATCGCGAACACACGAGAGCGTAGTGCCTGGTAGCAACAGAGCAAAATAGAAAATATTGGAGAACGCCTGGCATCAATGTCAGAATACGCCATTACTGCGTGGCAGATTGGTGGAAAAATCTATGTGTATACGGTTGAATCCTCATTTCTTACAAAGAGTAAAAACCATACAAAAATGAAAGAAAATCTTAAACTGTTTGAATTTAGTTTGTTTAAAAAATTTATTTTTGTACACGTGTTTCAATTACCGTGTTGGGCGAGTGTCGATGTGGTGTATATTTCTTGACCCTACGAGCCGCACACTGTGTGAACTCGGGCATGTCGATCGTGTTAGAGAGGGGGAGGGGACGGTGGTGCAGCGCCAGAAGAGGAGCGGGAGGGGGGAGGTGTAGCTGGGGCTGCTCGGGGGAGCCGAATGTGCCCCGTGTGCTGGGGGCGGGGGCCACGGCGCCTGGGCCTGGG
>NW_026267790.1:6117-6723 GCF_000697945.3 Frankliniella occidentalis
TGCATGTGACGAGCTAAAAATTAATTTCCTGGTTCGCCAAGTTTAAGTTTGGTCCTTACTTTACACCGGAAAACCAGTCGCAACACTTTTCAGTTGGTAAAGATCGAGAAAAACCGGAACCCGCAGAGGCCTGCTCGTCCGAGGCACATGCGCGTATGGGGCACTATAGGCCATCAAGCAGGAAAACGTTGCCGTAAACAACCTCCGCTGTATCCCGAATACCAGTACGGTGTGTAAGTGCTATTATCAGAAGAAAAAACCCGGTAGAAATAAAATTTTGAAAAATAAAATAAGTTTTGTCCAAGACGGCTCAAACTACCCCAAGTGCATAGCAAATTCAATTAAATGGCTCTAAAATATAATTCGTTAGTCTGATAGTCTATACTAATTGGAAAGTGGGTGCAATCTGAAGCTAAGACAAAAGACTTTCTCACAAAACTCGGATCGCAACCGAAACTATTTGTTTCATAGCTCGAAATAAGCTATAGTTATAAAGTTAATACATACATTTACATACATTTCTTCGAGATTATCTTCGTTGTAAAAGTCGACATGGGATTGAGGGATGATGGGATCCTCTGGCTCCTCTCAGCCGGTCACTGGTCA
>NW_026267790.1:6773-8137 GCF_000697945.3 Frankliniella occidentalis
CTCATCCTACTCCTCTTCCTACCCTCCCCTTTCTCCTCCTTCCCTTTTCCTTCCCTCTTCCTTCCCCCCCCTTCCTCTATTTCCCTCCTCCTTCCCTCCCCTGCGGCGCTATTGGTGTCGCCACGGAATGGGGGACCGATGGGGCTCGAGATGGGAAAACCAAATCCTACCCCAACGCCGTCCTCGACGCGCGCCGCGGCTCGCGGGCACTCGATACGGCAAAGATGTTTGAAAAAAGATATACCTGCTTCATTCTGTGTGCCCTCCTTTCCCTTTTTTTTTTGCTTTGTGTCGGCTCTCTTTCGGCTGGCTCTGCATTCTCTTATACGGCATCCTGAGGCTATTGCCGAACGCTTAGTCTGCCTGCTTTACCGCATTACCTGCTGCTCCACGAGATTGGCTCTCCAGCGTTTCAATAACCTCAACCTTTTCGCGACAGCTGTAGTTGTTTCAATTTCTTAAACCATGAAACCACTCAGGTGTTGGTAGCCAACACAATTCGTGAGGCTCCTGCTATGTGATGAAAGAATCTACGAACTAGCCAGAATATCATACTTCTTAATCAGATTCGTGTGCATCAGACGATCACGAAAAAATTGAGTTTTTGAGTCGGTTCTCCCAATCACAACCGCTGAAGTCTTGGTCAAATTTTTGTCGATAAGCTCAAAGGGTTAGTTTGCGCAGTCCCTATTTCCTTGGCCCAATCGTCGAAATGTCTATTCCGGGAAACAAGGTATCCATTTCGACGGCTAATTTATCAATAATCACGATTTTAACGTAAGTTGTGGCAACCAGCTAATAGTTGGTAACCATCGATTGTGATGGCAACCCATCCGATGCATCTTTTTCCTTGGTCTTTATTCCTTTGCTGCGTTCAGGAGATATTGTTATTTGTTAGTGAGAGAGGGGGAGCGAGCAAGAGCGAGCTGGAGAGTGGGAGATACAGGGGGAGAGCGGAGCGGGGTAGAATGGCGATGCCTTGCTCGTGCTGGCCTGCATCCAGACCCATATCGCTTGCGAACCGTTCATAATATCTCTCTGCAGCGCGGCTCCGCTAGCTAGAGCGCTGTGGAGCGCGCCCGCCCGCGGGTAAAGCTGTCACTCAGCCGGGCCGCATACCGCGCATATCTCTCCTCATTAATGGCTGCCGCATCCCTCCTTATCTGGCCCCGGAGTGTTTTCCATCTTTAGGACCGGCACATCAGTCAACTTATGCCCCGCGTCAGTGCGTGGGGCTGGTTTCTGGTGGTGGTAGAACAACACAGTTTTCAATCTCTGAGTTGAAAAGTGTGTGCAAGAAATTGCGCTACAGTTTTTGCCCGTGTTTTGTAGGGACTTGACCAGGATTATCTGTTGTTGTTTTT
>NW_026267790.1:8187-8687 GCF_000697945.3 Frankliniella occidentalis
TTCGTTGTAAAAGTCGACATGGGATTGAGGGATGATGGGATCCTCTGGCTCCTCTCAGCCGGTCACTGGTCACCACTGAAATCCGTTTTGTGATACTTTTACTCAATTTTTGCGATAACTGGTGTTTTATTTCCCATGCTAATGGGCATGATAACTCAGCAAAATGTGATAAAAGTATCATATTTTTGTGATAAAATCATCACAACAAATGTAATTAAATAATGTGATACTTTTATCACATTTTTTGGAGTTATCAGGCCCTTTAGCATGGGAAATAAAACACCAGTTATCGCAAAAATTGAGTAAAAGTATCACAAAGCGTGGGAATCGCAAAACACCAGTTATCGCATGGTTTTGTGTTAAAAGTATCGCAAAACCAGACTCAGTGTACCCCCGCGGCAGAGGCGGTCACTGGTCAGGTCACCCCCGTATGCAGATGCTGCTCGCGGCGGGCCGGGCGGCGGTCGCACACGCGCGGCGTACAGCGCTCCGTATAAAGT
>NW_026267790.1:14662-15553 GCF_000697945.3 Frankliniella occidentalis
GGGGGGGGGCTGTAGGGGCTTCGCCGCGTCTGTTATCGAATAATATTGCGACCACGGCGAAATGTGTTGAGGCTCGAGGTATACACGATAGGTCCGGCAGTAGAGGGCCGAGCCGAGGCCGAGTAAACAAGCGCACGGAGAAAGCTCGATATGAATTTTAAGCAAGGGCTGCGGTTTTGCATTATTGCATCCAGCGGTGGGGTGGGGTGGGGCGGGGCACTTCCCAGCTCCAGCGCAGGCCGGTCTCTCGACAAACTCGGACAAACAACAGTGGGGGCTGCGCTCTGCCCTGGAATGTAGCCTTGCCGACCGGTCGGAACGGGTAAGAGGGAGCAGGAGGGAGAAGGTTGTATCAGAAGAAAAAGGGGCGGGGGGTAGTCTGCGGCCAGGCCCTCGATGCCAGCGGGGACTCCCCCTCTGGGTTCAGCAGCCGCCCTTGCTGCCGCCCCCTGCAGGCCTGTTCACTCGCCCTCGCTCCTCCCAACCCCCCCGTCACCTCCGTACATAATTCAAAACAGACAATAGGCCTAGTGAAAGGGGGCTGGTCGTGGACGGGGCGCCAGGAGGAGGAGGAGGAGGAGGGGGAGGGCGTGTGGGCGCTCGTATGTTTGTGTGTGTGTGTGAGTGTGTGTGTGTGAGTGTGTGTGTGCGCGTGGGGTGCGGTCGCCCATGTCCAGCATCATACCAAAGTGCCACCTCGCTTGCGGTATGCCAAATAAATATATGTCGACTCTCTCCATTCCGCTGGTTCGGTCGGTGCGGTGTTCTGCTGTGGTGGTTGATGGCTGGTTTTTGTGGGGCTGCGAGGCTGCCGTGTGCTGTGCATATGGCACTCTGCCTTTTGTTTGCTTTGTGTCTGATTGAGCGTTGAGCGTTTGGCTGCCACTCGGC
>NW_026267790.1:16353-16625 GCF_000697945.3 Frankliniella occidentalis
TTAGCCACAAAGGTGCCAAATTTAAGTTGAATTGGATACGTGCCAATAAAATTTTGCACACAGCATTTTTGTGTGTTAGTTTATGCGTACTGCGAGGTGACACACAGATAAAAGACATGCTGGCGCGGTTAGCGTTTGGTGTACAACAGCTTAGTGGCGGGGGTTGCAGTTTCAGCCTTTTGCACACAGCATTTTTGTGTGTTAGTTTATGCGTATTCCGAGGTGACACACAGATATACGACATGCTGGCGCGGTAAGCGTTTGGCGCACAA
>NW_026267790.1:16675-17030 GCF_000697945.3 Frankliniella occidentalis
TTTTGCACACAGCATTTTTGTGTGTTAGTTTATGCGTATTCCGAGGTGACACACAGATATACGACATGCTGGCGCGGTAAGCGTTTGGCGCACAACAGCCTAGTGGCGGAGTTTGCATTTTCAGCCATTTCCAAACGACCAAAAATGATAATAAAAATAATAACTGCGAATGTGAAATAGGATGGAAGGGAATGTGTGGGCCTGGCCCGGCGGGCCCAGGTGCTGCACTTATTACTGAAAGGGTTCCGCAGCCGAGCGACGCGACGCGTGTTCATTAAAATGTCGTGTATAAACGGCAAGTGTTCTTACGGCCCCGTCGTTATGAGACCGCGAAACATTGAACAAACGAGAGAGA
>NW_026267790.1:18913-20027 GCF_000697945.3 Frankliniella occidentalis
AACTTGTTTCTATGACCCTTAATTGATTTGTAAGGGCCGTCTGGTACATCCGAGGGATCCTCCACTCGCCAACTCGTAGTACCGGGTGTAACTGAGAATGCGCAACAGTGTTGCGGGTTTGCCTACCCAGTTAGCCCGTAAGGCGCCATGGCCCCTGCAGCCCTGGCGGGTATGCAATCCCGCAACACTGTTGCGCATTCTTAGTTACACCCGGTACACTAGGAGGAAAAGGCGCAAGATACTCGCTCTGCGATAACTCGAGAATAGTGTTTTAAAAATACCGGTAAAGTTAAAAGTGGACTTTACTTTACGTAAAGTACGGTATAGTACGGTAAAGTGCGGTAAAGTTGGATTTTATAGTAATTCAGGCCAATTTTCTATTTCTTAATGCAAGTTTAGGCCTTAAGGGTGCAATTTATCGAAAAATTTAGCACTGTATCATTGAAAACAGAACATTTTTAAATAACACTGCAACGTGGAGCTTTAGTCCGAAGGACCCTTCGACTAAGTGCTTCAGGCTACCTACCCTGGTGCTAAGTTTTATCAAAGGCGTCCGTTTTACGACTGTTTTGGACGCATCCGTCTGCTTCAATGCATACGATTAAGCCAAAATTACCTTTGAAACAGGGTTGGCTACAACAATGAGGCCAAAAATACCTTCTCGATTAAAAGCACTCGACATAATACCGCAAAAACTCCAGAATTTCTCGAAAAAAATTGGGTTTTTGGTATGATTTGGGCGTTTCCTAGGCAGCTTGTGGATGTCCTTATGTGTTAACATCACCCACCCCTACGTTTAGACATGGGGTGAATACGATACAAAGTGTTTTCCGCGACATGAGAGCACTTGTATTTTGACTAACAGGTCAATTTAAGTGAGGTTGCAGTGCTTTTCCCCTTGTAGGTAGGCAACCGCACTTTACCAAGATTACCAACTTTACCGAGTGTTGGGTACAGTACCGTACTTTACCGTTACTTTACCTTACTTTACCGTTAACGTTACCGGCCGTTAAATCACTACTCGAGAAAACTGGCGGATACTCGCGCAACTCGTTGTCCCGGGTATAGCTGTGAATGCGTAGCAGTGTTGCGGGGTTGCATACTCAGTATGGCC
>NW_026267790.1:26272-26556 GCF_000697945.3 Frankliniella occidentalis
AATAGGGGTGTCCAGAAAGTACGGCCTTTTTTTTCCCGATTCAGTCGGCAGTTTAACGGGAGCTCGGCGCCTGCGAGACTCGGGGTAGGCTATCCCGCAGTGCACGCATGTATTGCAGGCACGATATTGCCTACCTACCAGGCGTTAGGGGGCTTGCGTAGGCTGAACTTGACCGCGGAATGACGGGCATGCTTTCTGGGTGATCCCTAATACACATGAAACTAATTTTTAGTGTATCATCCAGTTTTTATCATCACGATACACGACACTGCCGTACCGTTGTC
>NW_026267790.1:31537-32458 GCF_000697945.3 Frankliniella occidentalis
AATGCCATAGTCACGGATCCCGTTAGAGTAATGACAACCCCCTTTTAATGAACTTCGAGAGCGGGGCGGGCGGGGCGATCGCCGGCAATAATGGCGCACCGGTAGTGATTCCACATTCCTTTGGCCCGCCATTGTGCCTCACGAAGAGTATCCCCCCCCCCCTCTCCCAACTCCCTTTCTTTCCTAGCCCCCCTGCCGCTCGACTTCGGGAAAGGGATGCTGGGCTTTTTACCTCTCGGCCCCGCCACGCCACGCCACGCCCGCGGGTGCGGTCCGCCGTGTTGGATGACGCTCATTTCCTCCCGCGCGCCCCGTAAAATGATGAGGACGAGGGCAGAAGAGACCGGGCAGTGAGAGAGAGAGAGGGGGGGGGGGAAGCTTTTGTTGTTGTGTTTGTGCCGTCGGGTGTCGTGGACCGCTATAAAGCAAAGCACTGTGTTGTTGGATCATTTTAAAGTTGGGCTGAGTCGAATAAAAATAGGGGTGTCCAGAAAGTACGGCCTTTTTTTCTCCGATTCAGTCGGCAGTTTAACGGGAGCTCGGCGCCTGCGAGACTCGGGGTAGGCCATCCCGCAGTGCACGCATGCACTGCAGCCACGATGTTGCCTACCTATCAGGCGCTAGGAGGGCTTGCTTAGGCTGAACTTGACCGCGGATTGACGGGCATACTTTCTGGGTGATCCCTTATACACATGAAACTAATTTTAGTGTATCACCCAGTTTTTATCATCACGATACACGACACTGCCGTACCGTTGTCGGCTACACGTCGTTGACTACTTCACGCGTTCGGCATCGAAAATACTCGCCGGCTCCGGCTCCATATCCCTCACTCGTCTCGACCGATAAGATATTCCAGCGCGTATAAGGCGGTGCCAACCCCCTCCCTCTCCCCGCTTACGGCTGTTTACTCGAATCGGC
>NW_026267790.1:39523-40212 GCF_000697945.3 Frankliniella occidentalis
CCTGCTCTTTGAAATAGAAGCGATTCTACTCGCGTCAAATGAATTTTACGCCTCACACCTTAAAGTTCGTGTAAAAAACATCGAAGAAATACAGGTTGTTTTGTTAGTTTCCCCTATCTGCCCCATTTTCTTTTTATGGAGCGCCTTCATAGCCGGCTGTTGGTGGGACTTGCCGTTGCTGTCATATAGCTGCCTCCGCGCAAAAGAAATATAAAATAATAATGGTAATAACAACGGCCTCCTAAACATCAATTTCAGCCCTTTTTGACGCGTCGTGCGCGCGCTATCTTTCCGCTCATTCGCCATCGCGTTCTTCCACGCGAGCGCAAAACAGCCCTCCCTTGCCCCCCCAACCCGTGCGGACCGTGAAGATCCACCACCCTTCCTCGTGCCCCCTCCCCCCCGTACCCCACCTCTTCACATCTTTTTCGTCAATTCGCTCTCTATTGAGATTATTGTTATTCGATGCTTTTAACACAAAAGCCTGTGATAATTAGTTTTCTGCGGTATCCCTGTTCTAGGCACCATAACTTTTTATCGCCAAGTATATAGCGATGATGATTAAAAGTACAGAGGCGAATGATTGCAAAATTCTTTTTATCCTACGCGGCAACCACATGGTCGCACACCGTGTTCATCAGGTCACCTCACAGCGTTAAGTATGGATTTTTAAAAACATTTGAACTGTG
>NW_026267791.1:0-1681 GCF_000697945.3 Frankliniella occidentalis
TGTAACGTGCAAACTCGTCACAGTGGTAGCCAGGCTACTAGTAACAGCCAACTAGCTCAGTTATCCCGAAATGGTAGAGTGGCGTGAGTATTTGGATTTATTTTATAGGGCGCCAGAGGTAGAACCTCTCCAAATTGCATCACGTAGGATGTAGCACAGATTTTATTTAGGCAAGTAAAGTAATAACACATACAAAAGGCGAAAACATGCTGCTGGTCTAAATGGGTAATTCAAAGTACATAAATACACAAGTATAAAGGACAACTAGCATTATTCGACACAAAAGACTAGGGCACAAAAGCGCATTACAGTCGCTATCCAAATCAGCACCATAGCAAAAGAATCGATACAATAAGTTAGACTCCACAAATACACGCCTGATCGATAGGCAACCCATTGATCTCAAATTACGCCGGGAGGGTATGCAACCCCACTGGTCCGCGGACGATACGAGACAACAACTCAAAAGCGTTGGCTCTCATTAAGGGCTCTAGCTCTGGTCGCTCTCTGTAGCAGAGCCGGCGCCCTGACCGAGAAGAAGACGGAGAGGTGTGTGCTGTGTGTGTGTGTACCCGCTGCCCAGCCCCGTGCCCACTTTCCAATCGTATCCCGAACGCGTTTCCCGCAAACTACTTAAACTACATACATACGCATACGTGCGCGCAAGCCGGCCGGCCGGCCGCCGAGACACACTACTACCACCACCACCACCACCACCACCACCACCACCTCCCGGGCGAGGCGCCAGCTTGTGTGTGTGTGTGTGTGTGTGTGTGTGTGTGTGTGTGTGTGCGTGTGCGCGCGTGTGAGATTGACGCGGACTCGTACATCAAACGTGCAGGCAGCAGGGTCGTTCGCTGCTGTATGTGCCAGCCATGCCTAGAGGAGGGGCCCTCTCTCGCGCCTCGCTCGCGGTGTGGAAGTACGACGTGGTGTTGCCGGCCTCGCCCCGCCCCGCCTCACTGGAAGGCTTTCACCGGAGCAGGAGCGTGCCATCGCACGTTCGGCGAGTAGTACTCCCAGCACCGCCTACGGCAGCCAACCTGTCCGTTATCGAGCAGCCCATTCAAACTAGTGTAGTACAGTACGTATGAATGTCGGCACACTTGTGTCTTGCGTCGCAAATAACTCACCACGATTTTCTTTTTTGGGAGAAGCTACGACGCCAGACGTGACACTTGTCAGCTCGACCGCCCTTGTGGTGTGGCGCGGGTGGGAGGCTTAGACACCGCTGCCGCTGGTGGCGTACGGGGCAACGGTAAACGGAAGGATAGCAGGAGGTGCCATCGCACGGGCGGACCCAGCCGACCGCGGACGAGTCCTTCGAACAGGTCCTCGTCGACGACGGGGTGCTCCACTTACCTGGGAGGAGCTGGCGCCCCGCTCCCACGCGCCGTCAGGATGGGGAGAGGGGGGAGGGGAGAGAAGGGAGGAGAGGGCAGGGGAGAAGAGGGGTGGGAAGGAGAGGGGAGGGGAGGAGAGGAGAGACGTCCTGCGGCTCACTCACCAGCCTCATCCGGTCACTGGTCGCAGCGCATTAGGAAGGCATAGGCCGGGTACCGCCGGGTACGGCCGGGTGCCACCACAGCAGCAGCATATAGGCCCCCATTGTCCCGCGGGCCGCGCCCGGTGCGTGGCGTAGCGGTACGCCCCGGGGGCGGGGCGGGGCGGGGCGGGGCGG